>NW_007726286.1:831931-865226 GCF_000696425.1 Galeopterus variegatus | reverse complement strand
CAGGGGGGGGGGGTCCCGAGGGCGGAAAAGGAAAAAAAAAAAAAAAAAAAAAAAAAAAAAAAAAAAAAAGATGTATGATAAGTGACAGCAGATATTAAGACTATTATTATAAAAAGTTTATTCTACAATGAGCTCAACAAGTTTATGCTGGAAATCAAAGAATTACAAGATAGGTACCATAACATATATACTATTTTGAAGAGTTTATTAAGGTAACACCTTTGCAAAAGTTGCATGAGGAAGCCATACTACATTAAAGTTGTTAATTTTAAGAGTCTCAAAGTCACTGATAGAGATTATCTAAAATACCTAAAAAAATATCTCTATTCATCTGGAGTTAACGCTCCATTAAAGAGTAGCCATGATTAAATTCTAGTCTAAAGGCAGATCAGATTGCGCCTCCTGGTCTCTAATCAGGATTTGGAGAAAAACTCAATTTTCAGAATTTATCAGGCTGAATCTTAAGTAATGTTTGTGGCATCTTGGGAATTATCCCTTATGGGATAATATTTATTTGAATTATTTATGGGTCAGGGCATAGAGGGAAACAGCATAGTTAAACTGGGTAACTGGAGGAGAGTTTAATACAGAACTATTTATGAAGATGTGGGGGAGGATTTAGGGAAACCACCATGGATGGTACGGTTACCTCCTTATCACCCTTCCACCCCTCCAGATTTAACAGCAACAGGAAACCAATACTAAACCTAGGCTGAGAGGGGTAAGAGGAATGCAGCTATTACGTAAATCTGGAAGCTAGAGAAGACCACCTGATACGGATACAACCGACCCTGACCTTATATTCATCCCACTCTCAGATCTCCTGCGGGTGCCTCCCACTGGCCAAACTCAACCAGAAGTCAGAGGGCAAGAACTCTAAAGAGATGAGCCTCCTAGGATACAGAAAAGGAAGCAAAAGGGTGAAAAGTGGATCTGAAGCAACAAACAGAAGATACATAGTATCATATCAGTTGTCAGACTTATCACAGATAACCACACCAGGGACACTTTTCCCCTCAAACACTTAAAGTAGAATGTTGATACCACACTTTTAAAAATATTTCTCTTCAGATTAAAATAGAAATGGGTGGGAAGTGTCCTCTACCACATCTTCCACATGTCCAGTGATGAAAATTGTTAATTGCAGATTCCCAGGCTTAATTTAAGAAGGGGTAACACTAATAATAAGAGTAACAAGAACATAAACCAACATTTGCTGAACACACTAAGAGATGTCTGACATATTTCACATATTTTTGTAAAATTGTTAGTTCCAATAGTTGCAAAAACCTTAGAGATTAGGTGATATTAGTATTATTAGATTTTTTATAGATAAGAAAACATTTTCTAGTAAGGAAACAGTAGCTCAGAGCTTTTAAATGACAAAGATGGGATATGAACATGTCTGTCAGACAATAACTCCCTTTCTCCACTGTATTCCACAGCCAGCAGACAGCTAGCTTTTCCCATTTTCCTCATGAAACTACTATTTAATAGTTTCCTCACATAAACTAATATTAAATGTAAAATTCAGTAGCTTGACCAATCAACATTCAGCAAGTTACAGGATTTAGATAGAATAAGCAGTTTAATGTAGTTTTTATGGAGTTTTAAAAGTCTCTGATAGGTTTCTGTAAATATTCCTGTATAAATATGTTTTGTCTTTTGGAGTAGGGGAAGAATTTTTCATGTGTTCCATAACAGATCTACTCGTAAAACACAAAGCAATTCTTCTAGAAATTCTTTCTGAAGTCTTAACATCCTATTAAGACTTTAATTAAATTCAAAGTTTTCAGTTGATACATCAGATCTGACACTGTCTTTGTGACCTTGTGCTTGATAATTAATGTCTCTTACCTTCAATCTCTCCACTTCTAATGTGGATGTAATGACACTTGTACTTAAGGGTTATATATAAACCATATTAAATTGTATATGTAAAGTGCCTGGCACGGTTTCTGATATCAGACTCAAAAATATTTATTCCTGTTGTATTCTCACATAACATGAAAAGTACTAACACACAGGCTGACTAAAAGCCCTTCTCTCTGCCTCCATACTAGGTAAGGGTGGAAATAGAAAGGGAAATTTTTACCAATTAACATATTCTGGGATCATATATGTTCAAATTCTGTTGTCTCCCCTGCCTCCATCAATATTGTGCCATGTATTTGTTTAATTTGGTTAGTAAATGTATTGCCACAGTCATAGGAATAAATTAGAAGTGAAAAACTACCCCAAACTGTATTTACTTTCATGACACTGCTGATAGATAAATAAAAGTAAATAATTATTACAGATTCACAACCAACCATGGGTAGAAAACTCCCTTTGCACTTTTACTTACTTCTCGAAAGCACTTAAACCTAGTATACAGGACATAGGTAATTAACTAAGACAAGAAATGAAAAATAAAAACATAAGAAAATTAGAGGATTGATACAGGTCCAACATCCTAGAACATCTCTTTTCTCTGGTAGAGAAAGTAAAAAAAGAGGTAAAGAAATGATTAAAGAACAAACTCAAGAAAATTTCCCAGAAATGAAAAACTTAATGCTTCAGACTAAATCTACTGATTGCTAGGGACATTGGGTGAAAAAAAAAAAAAAACAAAAAACCACACACACACACACACACACCAAGTCACAGTCACTTATTCATTCATAAATTTTTATTGAGAATCAGACACAATTCTCAATGGCAGCATATAACACTTAACAAAATAAGTCCATGTTGTCAAGAAGTTTATATTTTTAGTGGTCAAGAGACAAATAAAAAATTAATACATAATAATTCCTATGCAAAAGTAAGACAAGCAAGATGAGGTGTACTGAGGGGAGGCTGTGAGTTGCACAGGATGATCAGGGCAATACTCACTATTAAAGCAACATTTGAGCAGAAATTAGAAAAAGTAAGGGGATAAGCCATACAGATATCTGAGAGAAGAACATTCCATGCAGGGGCAATAGGAAGTGCAAAGGTTCTGAGGCGAGACTGTGCTTGAACATGTTGGGAGAGTAGCTGGGGAAGAGATCAGAAAAGTAGCCACGGTTGGGTAGAGGACATGTCATTTAATAGATATTCTAGACACATCATTGTGAAATTTCAGAATTCTGAGGACACAGTAGATCCTAAAAACATACAGAGATAATGAAATAAAAACAGGTCACGTGTAAAGGTTAAACAATTAAATTGTCATCTCAACAATGACCTTAAACACCAGAAAATAATAGAAAAATGCCTTCAAAATTGTGAAGGAAAATAATTTCTAACCTAAAAGTTTTCACAGAGCTAAACTGTCAAAAACCTGTAAAGAGAGAATAAGACAGTTTAAGCCATGCAAATTATATAAAAATTCACCACTCATGGACCTCTTCTTAGGAAGCTAATGGAGAATGTGTTCCAGCAAAATAAGGAACTACACCAACAAAAGGAAGAGTTTTCATTGATTTACTCTACTGTAGTAAATAATGTAGGACATAAAGGGTCCAATAGGGAATAAAGGAAGTCTCCAAGGTGTAAAGGTGGACCCCAGGATGGTAAATGTGCAGCAGGCTTAAAGAGCAACTTTTGAAGTAAGCAGACAGAAGGATCTGGGAGAGGTATTCCCATAAAAGATGAAGCGATGGGAAATACTTTTTTTATTTATACTGACAGGAGATTCACACTTTTTGAGGGACTGGGTATGAATTGCCAGTAGATACAAAGAAAACTAAACAAAGGAGTAAGATAATTATTGCAAGGAAAATAAAACAAAACTTATAAGAAAATGCAAATATGGTATACTATACAACTGAGCTGTGAATTCAGGTAATTTTAAAGTCAAAACAACGACCAATAAACTAACTGAAAATAACAATATATCTGTATTAGGAGATTGCAGGAGTGGCTGGAATAAACGAGGAGTAATATAAGTCGAGGGAGAAAAGGAAGAATAAAGGAATAAAAAGATTGTGTGTGAAAGTAGAAGAACATAATGAGAACCCAGAAATAGATGAGAATTTAAGATACAATAAAGGGATAGTTTATTTCAGTGAGAAAACAGGGAATTAGTTATTCAATGGTTTGGCGAACCATAGCTAAGTATCTGAAGAAAAAAGTCACATTTCATCTTATCCATACATAAAAAAAAATTCTATATGAATTAAAATTTGAAATGTAAAAGAAAAAAAATGACAAAAATTGTAAAAAAAGATTTAGGGAACTATGTACACAGTCTGAGGGTGAGGGAAATATTCTTATCCATGGCTGAAAGTCCACACACACACAAAAAATTAGATATTGCAATATCTAGTCTCCAAAGATTCCCCCAAAGAACAGCACACCTTATGGACTCATTCCTTTATGTAGTTCTCTCCCACGTTGAATCTGGGCTGGCTTATGACTTCCACTAATCAATAAAATCTGGGGGAAGTGATGTTCCAGGATTTACCTACTTAGGCAATGAAAAGCTGCTGCAGTTTCCAGTTTTGTGCTTTTGGGAGGCTGGTGCCATGATGTAGGATCATGCTGGACAAACCATTAAGAGGAACTAGATAAAGAGAGGCCTGAGTCTACAAAGTGAAGGAGAGAAGCCCAGCCTTCCTAAGAATCCTGGCTGAGATTCCAGATAACTTAGTCCAGGTGCCATCTTATTACAACCATGTGAGAGATCTCAAGCAAGGTGAGCAGAACCCTCAGCTAAGCCAAGTCATTGAACCATGAGAAATAGTAAA
The DNA here is from genome assembly GCF_000696425.1 of Galeopterus variegatus. Lineage (NCBI taxonomy): Eukaryota > Metazoa > Chordata > Mammalia > Dermoptera > Cynocephalidae > Galeopterus > Galeopterus variegatus. Next base: position 860,511 of record NW_007726286.1, on the reverse strand, counting down.
ATGATTTTTATTTTTAATTCCACTATGTTTTGATGTAGTTCATTACACGGCAAGAAACAAAACAATAAAGATCTTGTAAGATGATCTAAGACACAATATGAAATCTAACTATTGGGGAAACATACTCATTGAAAGATGGAAGCTGAAAAAGGAATATATAAAGAAACAATTATTAAAAAATTTAATACACTTTGATGGCATATTTGAAAAAATTCTTCAATGCAAATTTCAAAAAATGTAATATTTGTATTAAACATAAATTTTAGAAATTTATTTTTAAAATCCAGCAGAATACTGGACAAAGATTGGAATCAGTAATTCAAAGAGCAAATCTTAATCTCAACCAAATTAAAGATGCTCAAAGTTACCAGTAGTCAGAGAATTGCAAATTAAAGTAAAAATGAGATATTTCTTTACAAATAGTGTTCAAGCAAAAATTAAAAGGAGCTACGACTTCTACTGTTAGCAGAGATGTGAGAAAAGAGCATATGCAGAAATGAGAACTATTATAATATCTTGTAAAAACAACCTGACAATACATATTAAGATTAATCAAATAAACATGATGAAAACAAAAGAATGCTTATCAATACAGGAAAGGTAAATAAATTATAGTATTCCTACATCATGGTATATTCTATAGCGATTAAAAAAAAATGAAATAGTTTTACCAGTTGACTTGGAGAAATTTCTATGAAGTATTGTTAAGCAAGAAAAGCAAGAAACAGAAAAGTATGTGTAATATAATCCCATTTATTATAAAGCAAGTAGCAATGAGGAAAAAAACCTATATATGTTATACTTCTGTAATGTATACATATACCTATGTACAAATACTAAAACATTGAGAAATATATGGAAGGATAACTAGATGAGTAATTAATATGGGTTGAGGGAAGCATGAAGAGAGCTAAATAGAAAAAGAAAAAAAAAATCCCTAAAGAAAATAAATCCCTTAAGGAAAAAGCATTTATGATATGAACTCAGTGACACATTCAGTTAAAATTATTTGTATGTATATCTGTGTACAGAGACATAACAAAGTTAGATCATTATCTGATTTCTTACATCCAAATAAATTATTACAGTGCTATTTAAAATAATTAATTAATTAATCTTAAATTAGCATGTGAATATTAATTTGATCTCAAGAAAAACTTTCTAACCAAAAGAGCATTAGAAAAAAATGGAGGAAAAAAAAAAATCAGTGAATTGGATTATATTCATAATGAAAATTCCTGGCATAAGAAAATGAACCTAACTGAAAGGCATATGCTGGAAAAATATTTAAGATGGAGTTAATAAAAAGTTGCTATCCCAAATACAAAGAGAGCTCACGGTACTGAAAAATAAGGATAAAAACAAAAACACTTAAAGAAAAAATAGGCAATGGATAGGAAAAAATTCACATAATAACATTAAGTGGCTAATGCAATTAAAAATGCAATTAAAACAACTGTAAATTATCACTTTATACACCTTAAATTAGCAGATTTTTAAAACGCTAACACTCTTGGCAGGATGGAATTCAAATGGCAAGCTCATTCACTGCGAGAGAGACCATCTCCTGGAGGGCAATTTCAAATCGTGTACTAAAGAAGTTAATATCCTCTCCCTGCATAATTTGATTTCTAGGTGGCTATCTTAGAAAATAATCAGGCATTGATAACAATTTATAAACATGGATGTCTTTTGCACATTATTTAAAACAGTGAATCTCTGGAAAGGTATAAACTTCCATTAATAGGAGACAGACCATTCACAGTGGAATTTTACACTGCCATTAAGAAAAATATTTTTAAGGATATTTGATAAAAGAAGAGATTTCTAATGATAAATTATTAAATTGAAACAGTAGACTACAATATAAACAGTAGACTACAGTAAAGATGCAAATTTTATAACAGTAAAATTTTATTTACTGAAAAAGACAAGAAGAAAATTCATAAAAAAGTTACATCTAGATGGTAAAACTGTGATTTTTATTTTACTTTCTAAATCTTTTTGTATTTTTCAAATTCTCTATAATTAATTTTTATTACTTTTAAACTAATACAGTTAATGATTTTAAACTGTCTTTTCAAGTTCAAAGAATTTCATCAGGTAAATATTTGTCATTGAGGAAATTTAACCTGGACCTCAGGGACTGTCTGACATTGTATGTAAAATGTATAGGTAGGAGGGAATCTAAAGTTTATTAGAGTCTCAAAGACATCCATGACAAAAAAATAAAATTAAAAAGCAAATAAAAATACTCTGATAAAAATATCCAAAAGTTGTTTCACAAAAACTACTTAAGTTTTATTTCTGATGTGAACAGTCTAAAATTTTTCTTCCTGAGACTGATAGAGAAACTGCCAGCTGACTTGTTCAAAGGTTATTCAATTTAATTCTTCAAGGTCCTCCAAAAATCCATGTACTTTCTTCTTTAAATCTTTATAGGTTTTACTAGTATTAAAAAAACATATGACAGTTTGTAAAAACAAAATGAACGAAAAGAGCTGTGTGTATACACTCACCAATAGCTCACACATAGTTGGGTATAGGAAGTATTAATGAAAATGAAATGCCTAATGGTTAGATTCATATTAAGAGACTTCATTTTGTGTTTTCACACCATTTTTAATAATCAGAAACAAAATATTTCACCAGGATAAAAACTATCAAAATTCAATAATTTTCATCCATTGTACCTTGAAACATTGAATAATACTAGGTGGGTAAGTGATTGAGTCCACTTTTGGCTTTAAAATATGTACAAATGGCTATCACATTATATATGAACATGAAAGAATCCACTGGTGGTTATTTTCTCTAAAGACCAGGAGTTCTATAATCTGAGTCTGCAATTATTTTTTATAATGCTAGGAGAAAACTATTTCTCAACATACACAAGATAAGTGAATATACCACTTAATATATACATATGAGGGTACCTCAGAAAGTTCATGGATTCGTATTATCTTGCAATTCTATTTTTCCATGAACTTTTTGAAGTACTTTCGTATAAGAAAAGAAAGCATGATTTTTAAAAAGTTTAAAGGACTATTACTCTTGGCGTAAAAACTAAAGCTTATTTGATAAGAACTAAGTTGACAATTCATTAAATTACACTTCACTGGGTATATATAGTTCATGGCACATTTTAAAATAATTGAATAATTATTAAAATCTGAGCATTACTTTCAAAGTGGGATCTAACTTAGATTTAACTATCAGGTATTTCCAGAGAAAACTTATGTTTCTGTTCTTTAAAGTATATTTTTAATTAACATTCATTTCCCAAGGACATTGATTTGAAAGGGCTATTTCACTTCCCTTTAGTGCAGAAAGGATCACATTTAAATTATAGAAAGGCACAGAAAAAAATAATAAACAAGTCTGCTCAACATAATTTCCTCTTTATTGCTTCTTAAAAGCTATGAAATAAAATCTATTATTTAATTACATTGGATCAAGAACAGGAAGAAAAAGACCCATTTAAGTTATGACACTCCTAAAAGAATATTATACTTCCCTAGGGAAGAAAAGATTTTTAATATGTGGATGGGCATTGTCCAAGCATTTCAAATCAACTTTAGTAAGGTGTGAAAGTCTCTAAATAAAATCAACAATAAAATAGCAAAATGTCAAAATTAAAGGAAGGAATTAAAAAAAAAACAAAAAACTGCTTGCCAGGACTGATTTATGAGTATTTCTATAATATTAAAGACTTGAGTTTTTTCCCTGAAATGTTTCCATCAGCTTACCTATAAAAAAAAAAAAAAGAAAAGAAAAGAAACACCCAAAAAACCCCATAAAAACAAACAAATCTGACCTACGCATAGCTAAAAAAATTTTATTAGACAGATAGGACTTATCTTTGCCATGCTTAAGTAAAATTTACAAGATGTTCTAAGTTAGTACAACTGTTATGGAAATAAGAATAAAGGTTTTTTTAACTGGCAACAGGATTTTGTAGTTGGTCAGACTCCATCAGGGTAACTAAGGAGATGAACAGCAATCAGACACAATAACTGCCCTTATACTCTCTGCAGCAGGAATTGGCAAACTTTATGTAAAGGGCCAAACACTAAATATTATTGGCTTTGCAGGCTATATGCTGTTGCATCTATTCAACTCTGCTGTGTGTAGCGTGAAATCAGCCATAGACAATACATAAATGAATGAGCACGGCTGTGCTCTAATAAAACTCTATTTACAAAAATAGGCAAAGGGCCAGATTTGGTTCACACACCATAGTTTGCTGACCCCTGGTGTAGCGTATTGTGGGAAAAATATGAAAACCATACAGTGTCAGAGAAAAAAATGCTTTGCTATAAAGAAAAAACAAAAACAAAAAAAAAAACCGGCACTCAAAACTAAATATGGGGTAGGATGGATAAGGGAAGTATTGGTAAACGGCCACAAAAAATGATTACATTGTGTAATGTTGAATATATTAATTATCCTGATTTGAGAATCACATATTGCACACAGGTACTGACATTCAATTCAGTACCCCACAGATATGCACAATCAACTATGTTTCAATAAAAATAAATAAAATAACCTAAATAAACAACAAAAAAAGTGAACATGACTTAGATTTTAACTATGAAATCCATATTTGTACATGCACACAAAAAGTCGGAAAAACACAGAAATTATGATTAGTGACAGTAGTTGTCTGGAATTTGTTTTTTTTTTCTTAAAGAAAATGTAGTTTTATTAATTTTTTTTTTACATTCTAGGATGTTGTTGTGGAGCAGTTGGGCCATTGGGAGGGAGGGGGAGAAGAGAGAGGGGAAGGAAATGTGATGGAAGAAGGAGGAAGCAGGAGGGGGCAGGATTGAGGCCTGTGGCACCCCCCTCATTCCCACAGGGGAGACCAGGGGGTTTCCAATGGTGGCTTGGTTATTGCCAGGCTGGGTGCAGATAGGAGGGGAGTGTGGCAAAAGCCTTTGCTCCCCACCATTCCAGCTTAGGAACCTGGGGCCTTTCTTGCCAAGGCTTGGTGGTCATTGCTGGGCTGGCTGCACATGTTGAGGGGGCTGGTTTCAGGTGCCAAGGCTGAGGCCCTCAGCCCTCCACTGCCCCAGCTCAGCAGATCCCGGGGCACTTCCTGCAGTGGCTCAGTGGTCACTGCTTGGCTGGCTGTGTGTGTTGGGGGGCCTGGCCGAGGCCTGAGGCCCTGAACAGCCCTGGCTCAGGAAAGCCTGGGGCACTTCCTGTGGCAGCTGGGTGGTCACCACTGTGGAATTTTTGATTTGACCTTATAAAATACTATTAAAACAGCATTCAGAACTTTTGACATTTACTTGCAAATTACATACTTGCAAAGTCCTATTTTCACCTAATGCTTTTATCCTTACCAACAAGGAGTAGAAGCTCCTCAAAAACAAACAAAAAAACTCTTTCAAACAGAAATTCATTTTATTTAAATGAAACATAATTGATTGTACATATCAATGGGGCACTGCATTAAATATCAATACCTGTGTGCAATATACGATGTTCAAATCAAGATAACAAGTATATTCAACACTACATGATGAAATTTATACTTTTGAACAATACACTAAATATTGTGTTTCTACCATATTATTTGCTCTCAAATAATAAACTGATTACCAATAATCCTATTGACTGACAGAGAAACCCCACAACTTTTAACATGTATAGTTAATTAAATATGTTCATAATGACAAGGAAATCCAGACTACAAACCTACAATGAGGCATAAGCTTTTAACTTGTTACATTTAAATTAATTATTCTCCCTCTCCTCCTCTTAAAAGATATGTGACCTCAAGCTCTTAATGTGCAATATATTTCTTCCATTTCAAAATTTTAGCAAACAAATCTCACCAGAGAGAACTGTTAGCTATTTTGTGTCTTGTTCTACAGAAGTATACTAAATAAAGCAAGTTTTGGCTTTCAATTTGTCTTCATTCATTTATTCAACAAATATCTGAGTGCCTACTATATACAAGAAGCTATGCTAGAAGACACACTGAAAAAAACAGCCATGGACCCTGACTCCAAGGAGCTGCCATTACGAAGGGGAATAAATAAATCAATAAATGAAAGATTTGTAAGTCATAATAAATGACATAAAGCAAAAAATTAATTTGCTGAAATACAGCCTAAGGATGGGGAGACATCTATATTAGATAAGGATGTAAAGGAATGCCTCTCTAAACGGGTGACAGTTTAGCTAAGATTTGAAACTTAAAGGATTATATGGCTCTAGCCATTCAAAGGGCACACTCACTGGTGGGGAGAGAGTGGCAGAGAGTAGCAAACCAGGAAGAGAGAAGATCATGTGCAAAGACCCCCAGATAATAAAGAACTTGGCCTGTATGAGAAATTGAGAGATGACAATAGTTAAAGAGAAATAACAAGGAACAAATGAGGACACAGCAAAGGGCAGTAGCTAACTCATGCAAAACAGTGCTGGCCATTTATTTACAAATCTCCAAAATTAAAAAAGAGTAAATGGCAGACTTTCCAAATCAGAAAAACTGCTTATAAAATAGAAATTTCCAGGAAGAACAGAAAATGTAAAGAAAAAACACGTCCTTATTCTTATCCTCCACCTTTTGGGGAGCCGGGGGATAATGGAAGTGGTTTATTTTCTTCTCTATATTTTCTGATACTGTTATACCAACATCTTTTTATTTATTTTTTAATTCAAACACATATATATATTATTTTGGCAGTTGGCCAGTATTGGGATCAGAACCCTTGACCTTCGTGTTATAACGCCACGCTCTAACAAATTGAGCTAAACAGCCAGGCTGAAACATAACTGATTATATTTATTTGTGGGGTATAGAGTTGACTAATGGTATCTGCATACAATACGTGATGATCAAATCAGGATAATTAGCATGTTCATCATTGCAAAACACGATCATTCATTGTGTCCATTAACCAATTTCTCCCTAACCTCCCTTCCTCCTCCCCTTTTCTCAGCTCTAGTAACCACAGTTCTGTTCTCTCCTTCTGAAAGTTCACTGTATTACTGTGATTGTTGTTTGTTTCTTTTTTGGCTCCACTTATAATTGAGGACATCTAGTATTTCTCTTTCTGTGCCTGGCTAATTTCACTTAACATAATTTTTTCTAAGCTCATCCATATTGCTATGAGTGGCAGATTTCCATTCTTTTTTATGCCTGAGTAATATTCCATTGTGGATATATACTACATTTTCTTTATCCAGTTATCTGTCAATGAATATTTAGATTGGTTCCAAACCTTGACATTGTGAATAGAGCTTTCATAAACATGAGAGTGCAGGTATCCCTTTGACATGATGATTTCCATTCCTTTGGGTATGTACCCAGTAATGGGATTGCTGGATCGTATGGTAGTTCTACCTGTAGTTGTTTGAGAAAATTCCCTACTGTTTTCCATAATGGCTGTACTAATTTACAGTCCCGCTCCAGTGTTTTTAATCTAAACATTTCCTTCTCACTGGTTACAAGTCCTAAAACTAAGTAAAATTAAGGGTCTTTTGCCAGTAGGACTTTGTAAAGCTATCTGTATATTCTCAGGGCTCAGTAACTTAACTTTGTTTTTCTGGACTCCAGTTTTCTCATTTGAAATATGGGATAATATTAACTATTCCTCCTTAGGGTTATGAGATAATTATGGGTTTTTCCTATAAGGGTATAAAGATACAATGGTATGCAGGCCTATGCATCAGCATAAGGGGAGCTGAAGTATAAACATGTAGCACATCTTCAGAAGTATCAACTGTATTAGAGAGCAAGTAATGAAAATATTATTTTTACATTAAAAATGCACATAGATGCATTACAACATAAACTACAAAATTTGAATTAAATATTACCATTAAAAAAAGAGCTTAAAAAAAATCAAACTTGCTTAAAACCCATTCAGTATAATCTCTCCTTATAGTGGTAAATGCATACAAAGTGCCTAGAACATGGTATGGCCACTTATTATATATCTGGAATAAAGCAGACATTCGTATGTGGTATTATTAGGGAAAACCAGCCTTTAGTGCTTAAGTAACTACTAGTAGCTAATTTATAAATTTTAAATTTTTTAATTTTTAAAGGATTTTTAAATTTCATTAAAGAATTATCCCTTTCTCAACATTTTGTTCAAAGAAAAATTTTACAAAATGGCACTGTTCTCTCTTCCTAAATATTTACAGCAGTGAGGTATATAGTCCATTCAGCACATGTAAAAGAATCTTTTCTGCCTCATTGGTTATTTGGATTATCACATAGAAAGTACATTATTTTAGGAGACTTACATCTTAAAAACAAGCTAACAAAACCCAAAACCTAGGTAGATTACAAAAGGGGTATAAAATCCTTAACTTGATTAACATTTACTTAATTTTATTTTGTGCTATATGAAAATGAAAGGAACGACAACACTTTCACACAAACAGAAATAAGTGGTTTTAATGTTGGTTCTTTTAACACAGCCCTTCTCCTCCTCAGGCAAAATTCCCACAGGAAGCAATCAGACTTACATGTAAGTTAAAATCTTTTCTTACATAAATTCTGAATATTTGCTTTATTCTACATGCAGAACACTATATTAGATGCTATTTAGAGTTACAAATAAAAAAAGAATGAAAGGAGGTGGAAAAATGGAAAGTAAAAAAGTCCCAACTTGCCTTTAAGAAACCTATCCTAGTGTGAGAGACTATACACGTATATCAAAGACTGGAAAAAAAAATAGAGAAATCAATTTTAAAATACAATCTGACTATAGCCATGCATGATAAAATCACATTAATTCAGCTTTTGCTAATTTCAAATTTGTAGTGTTGGGACATCCTGGACATTAGAATTTAGCTTTTACTCACTATAAAGAAAATTAACTTACAAAATGCATTGAAGCTACAAACAACTTTTAAGGGCTTTTAAAAATCACTCATTGCTTTACTAAAAAACGACAAACTCAGAAATATGAAACATATAAGCAGAATTTACTAATTTCAGGTATATGATTCAAGAAAAATAATTTTTCCCTGTACTTTTACTTGTAACAAAGTGAGCGAAATAATTTCATTCAAGTAGAGCTGCTACAGATCCCTTTCATTCATTTAACCATCTAAAATGATAATATTACTAATAAAATAGTAACAGAAGTAATAGAATGACTATTAGTGTTAGTGGTAGTGTCTGTTTGTTGATCTTTTTTTTCCCTTCAGTTATTTTGATTTTGTCAGGCCTGCGGCAGGGTAGCCTCAGAGGAAGAGGAGAGCTCAGAGATGTTAACATGGAAGGAAAGTGCAGAGCTCAGGGAGGAGGTTACACCCACAAGGCAGGCTTGTGGTGCAAGGCTGGGAGGGATCCATCACAGACTCCTGAAGAGAATCAGCAGCAGGAAGGTGTGTGAAGATGGCAAGGCTGTGCAGATAGCAGGCTTGCAGACAGTGCCCAGAGAAGTCATGATGCTCAGAGCAGAGGAAGTATCCTGAAGGAGAGCCAATGGAGGATCAGGAGTGGGCGTGGCACTTTTGGTCTCGCATTTATTGATCTATTTATTGATTTACTGATTTCTTAAGCCCCTGTCCAAATCTCTATAGTCATCTCCTACCCCTATCGTCATCTCATACACTTCCCCCTAAACACTGTTCACTGCTATGGGCCAAAAGAAGTGAACACACAAGTCCTGCTAATATTTGAATCTATTGTTCCATCAGGCTGGAATAATCTTCCCAATTTTGTCAAGCTAACTCCTATTCAACCTTCAAAATTCAGCTCAAGCTTCATATCCACTGGGAAACCTTGCCTAAATCCCTGGTTCTCAGAATGCCCACAGCATTACTGAATAAGTGATGGCACTGTAATATAAAGGTAGATTTCCTTTTCTGTCTCTATCATGTATCCACTATATTACTGATATCAGGAATCACATCTTATCCTAATATGCATCCCTAACAGTTGGTAGCATTACAGTAGACACTCATTACCTACTGAATGAATAAATGTATCAGGCACTATGTTAGCAATTTAAATATTGCATAGCAAATCCTTTCACATTTTACTGACAAGAATAGCTTCAGAGATGGAAAATACTTTAATCAAGGTTTCACAGTTACTAGGTGATGAAATCAGGAATAAATCTAGGCCTGCTGGGTTTCAGGCCAGGTGACCCTATGCTGTCAAATGAAAGTATTATCTTAGGGCCGGCCCAGTGGCACACTGGATAGTGCGCCGCTTGGGAAGCGCGGCAGCGCTCCCGTCCGAGGGTTCGGATCCCACGTACAGACCGGTTCCCGCTCACTGGCTGAGCGAGGTGCGGGAGCAACGCCGAGGCTTGCGATCCCGTCGCCGGTCCCCGGTCCGGTACGGGGGCAACACTGAGGGTTGCGATCCGTTGCCGGACACGGAAAAAAGATAAAAAGACAAAAAAAAAAAAAAGTATTATCTTAGATTCTTAGGTTCTGTTATTGGTTTTTAGTCTTAGGTTCTTGGATGGGATCTCTTCCAGTTTGAAAATAGAACCACTGCTCTATGGCCAACTGAAGAGTCATTTTAAAGCATGCAACCTGGGATTTCAGTTTTAAAAAAATTATTTTAATGCTTCAAATTGCCAGTGAAGGACTTCTCAAAGCCTTAATAATCACATAAACAGTTTGATACCTCTAAGGTAGCAGTTCCCAATTTCACATTGTAACTTATTCCAAGAGAAGAAAAAAAGAATGCATGAACCACCAACTCCACCACATCCACTAAGCCACTGAAAAGAAACTGTTGGGAAGAATGATGTCTGAGAATATAATTTAGAAAAGTCATAAGTAAATTACTAATCCATGCCATAAAATAGACTAAAAACACTGTCATATTATAAACCTTAGAATTTCAAGAAACCAGCTGGTCGAACACCCAGAGGATCCTAGGAGATCATTAGTGGTCTGTAGGGACCACACTTTTAGAATCAGTTATAAGAAATTAAACTGCTTCCCCCTCAGTAACTCAGGAACTTCACCTTTTTGCTGGGGGACCAACACTTTAAGTCAAAAACATCAATATTAAGACCTCTAAATTCTCCTAAAACACTACTAAAAACCCTAAAATACCTTGTTTATGGGATATAATATGCAGTTGTACTTAATAAGACAGTGAACTAATATGTGTGTGTGTGCGTGCGTGTGTGTGCACGCGCGTGTGTGTGTGATATATACCCATAAACACAGTTCTTAGGTTTATTCATTTCTTTCTTTTTGTAACAGCAGAGCCACCAGCTGTCAGTCTGTAATATACAGCATGCTATTTTTCTTCTTGTATTTTATCTTAAATATTCTTAAACATGTCTAACATCAGTATCTAAAAAACAAACAAAACAAAACCACTGTGTTATTTAAAGCAGACTCTCTAAAGGGTTATATTCTTATAACACTTTGTCATCACTGAGATCATTTTGCAACTGCCTTCTCAATCGGTTTATGAGCCACAGAAGAGAGCAGTCTTGATACCTGCACGAGGAACCCAAAAATTTACTGGTTACTATCAGAAAAATAAACATGTGACAATAGTGCGGAAAACCATAAAAGAGAAGAATAATGAATAGTTAGGGGACCAAAAGAGAAGAATAAGAATAGTTAGGGGACCAGTCCTAACTATACTATTAAAAATACCAAAATATTGGAAACCACCAAATGCTCATACAATAGGGATTACCTGAATAAAATATGGTACAGTTATACAGTGCAGCACTAGGCACGTGTAAAAAACAAACAAACGAAAAATTAAGAGTATCTCTATGAATTGATATTTTCAGGATATATTGCTAAATGTGAAAAACCAAGCAGCAAAAGAGCATATAAAGAACACAATCTTTGTGCACATATCCATATGTACATATACACATATGTACAGGAGGGTAATTTAAATGTTCATGCAAAAATGGAATTCAAAGGTAATATGAATCTTTCCACAAACATTTATTTTGCTGTCATAATATTTTTGAATTATATTGTTTTTTAAATTAATTTTAGTTGGAACACATTAATTATACATATTTATGGGATACAGTTATATTTCAAAACATGTATACAATGTGTGATGATCTAATCAATAATTAGCACATTCATCAATGCAAAACTTAAGCGAAACTTAATCATTTTTTCTGATGTGAACATTTGATCTTCTCTCTTCTAGTAAACTGATAACATGCAGTAAATCATTGTTAATTATAGATTGCTGGGTCTACTGTACACCAATAGAATTTATTTTTTCTATCTAGCTTTAATTTTGTGCCCATTAACCAGACAATCACTAACCCCCGCTTTCCTCCCTTTTCCTGCCTCTAGTAACCACAGTTCTTGTCTCTTTATAACAGTTCAACTTATTCCTCTTATTATTTTTTGTTTTTGTTTTTGTATTTACCTCCCACATATGAGTGAGAAAATACAGTATTTCTCTTTCTCTAACTGGCTTATGTCACTTAACATAATTTTCTCCAAACTTATCAATGCTTCTGCAAATGGCAGAATTTGATTCTTTTTAATGGCTGAGTAGTATTCCATTGTGTATATATTCCACATTTTATTTACCCAATCATCCATCGATGGATATATAGGTAGGTTCTGTATCTTGGCTGTTATGAATAGAGATGCAATAAACATGGGAGTATAGGTATGCTTTCAACATGATGATTTCTATTCCTTTGGGTACATACCCATGTATTAGTCAGTTTCTGTTGCTTATAACAAAATACATGGAACTGGATGATTTATAAAGAAAAATGAAATTTATTGCTTACAGTTTCTGAGGCTGGGAAGTCCACAGTCCCTCTGGGGGTGGTGACAGTGACCCAGGGGTCTCACATTGCAAAATAGTAAAAGCAGAAAGAACAAAATAGACCAACTCTCCTCTTCTTTTAATGCCCTCAGAACCACACCCTTGACCACCATTTTTAATCCATTCACTACTGCATGGTCCTAGAATCCAATCACCTCTTCAAGGCTCCACTTTTCAATTAACATAATAGGATTTCCCACCCTCTTAACAGTCGCAGTGGGGGCTAAGTTTCCAATACATAAAACTTGGGGACACAATTCAATCTCCAGTGAGTTTAGGGGGGGGACATAATTCCATCCACTATAACTCATTAGTGGATTGCTGGTTCATATGGTAGTTCTACCTGTAGTTGTCTGAGAAACCTCCATACTGCTTTCTATGACTGTACTAATTTATAATCCCATCAACAATTTATAAAAGGGTTCTCCTTTCTCCACATTCTTGCCAGCATTTATTTCTGTCTTGTTGATAACAGTCACTCTAACTTGGGTCAGATAATAACTCAATGTAGATTTAATTACATTTCCCTGATGATTACTGATATTGAGCATTTTTTCTCACACCTGTTATCCATTTATATGTCTTCTTTTTTTTTTTTTTTTTTTTTTTGACCGGTAAGGGGATCGCAACCGTTGGCATGGTGTGGTCCGCACCATGCTCAGCCTGTGAGCGCACCAGCCATCCCTATATAGGATCTGAACCTGCGGCCCAAGGGAGCCACGGGGCCAGCCCATTTATATGTCTTCTTTTTTTTTTTTTTTTTTTTTTCTGACCGGTAAGGGGATCGCAACCCTTGGCATGGTGTGGTCCGCACCATGCTCAGCCTGTGAGCGCACCAGCCATCCCTATATAGGATCTGAACCTGCGGCCCAAGTGAGCCACGGGGCCAGCCCATTTATATGTCTTCTTTTGAGAAACGTCTATTCAGCTCCCTCACTCATTTTTTAATTGGGTTATTTGTTTCTTTTTACTATTGAGTTGTTTCAGTTCCATGAATATTCTGGATATTAGTCCCTGGTCAGATGTGTAGTTTGCAAATATTTTCTCCCATTCTGCAGGTTGTCCTTTCAATCTGTTTATTGATTCCTTTGGTATGCAGAAGCTTTTTAGTTTGAAAAAATCTCATTTGTTTATTTTTCTTTTGTTACCTGCTTTTGAGGTCTTATTCATAAAATCTTTCTCCAATCCTGTGTCTTGGAGCGTTTCCCCTGTGTTTTCTTCTAGAAGGTTTATAGTTTCAGGTTTTACATTTCAGTTTTTAATCCATTTTGAGTTGAGTTTTGTATATGTTGAAGAGGCTGTTCTTTCCCCAATGTTTTTGGTGCCTTTGTCAAAGACCAGTGGACAGTAGTATGTGTATTTATTTCAGGATTCTCTATTCTGTTCCAGTGGTCCATGTGTTTATTTTTATGCCAGTACCATGCTGCTTTGGTTACTATAACTTTGTAGTATATTTTGAAGTCAGGAAACATAACGCTTCCCACTTTATTCGTTTTGCTCAGGATTGCTTTGGCTACTTGAGGTCTTTTGTTGTCTCATATGAGTGTTAGGATTGTTCTTTCTATTTTTTTCAAGGAAGTCATTGGTATTTTGACAGAGATTGTGATGACTCTGTAGATTGCTTTGGACAGTATGGTCATTTTCCAACATTAATTCAACCAACCAATGAACATGGAATGTCTTTCCATTTTTTGTGTCCTCGTTAATTTCTATCATCAGTGATTTTTAATTTTCATTGTAGAGATCTTTCAGCTCCTTGCTTAAATTTATTCTTAAGTATTTTATTTACACATTTATTGGTGGCTACCATAAATAGAATTGCTTTCTTGATTTCTTCTTCTGCTAGTTCATTGCTGGTGTACAGAAATGCTACTGATTTTTGCATATTGATTTTGTACCCTGCAAATTTACTAAATTTGTTTTATGAGTCCTAAGAGTTTTTAGGGGGAGTCTTTAGATTTTTCTATATACAAAATCATCTCATGTACAAACAAAAACAACTTCACTTCCTCCTTTCCAATTTGGATGCCCTTTTTTCCTTTATTTTGCCTAACTGCTCTGGATAGAACTTTCAGTACTATGGTAAATATGAGTGGTAAGAGTGGGCATCCTTCTCTTTTTCCTCTTTTTAGAGGAAAAGCTTTCAATTTTTCTCCATTCAGGATAAGGTTAACTGTGGGTATATCACATACAGTTTTTATTATGTTGAGATACTTTCCTTCTATACCTATTTTGTTGAGAGGTTTTATCATGAAGGGATGTTGAATTTTATCTAAAGCTTTTTCTGCATCTATTGACATGATCACATGGTTTTTGTCCTTCATGTTGTTGATGTGGTGTATCACACTTATTAATTTCTGTATGTTGAACCATCCTTGCATTTCTGGGATGAATACTACTAGATAATGGTGTATAATATTTTTGATGTGCCATGGGATTCTGTTTGCTAATACACTGTTGAGAATTTTTGTATTTCAGTTCATCAAGGATACTGGGCTGTAATTTTCTTTTTTTTTTCTTTTGTCTGTCTGGTTTTGGTAACATGATAAAATTTGTCTGGGTTTATTATCATGTTGATGCTGGCTTCATAGAATGAGTTTGGGAGAATAATTTCTTCTTTGATTTTTAGGAATAGTTTGAGAAGGATTGGCATTAGATCTTCTTTGAAAGTTTGGTATACTTCATCAGTAAAGTCGTCCAGTCCTGAGGTAGTCTTTGCTGGGAAACTGCTGATTACTGATTCAATTGCATTTTCTATTTTTGGTCTATTCAGACTTTCTGTTTCCTCTTGGTTCAGTCTTGGTAGGTTGTTTGTATACAAAAATTCATCAATTTTCCTTAGATTATCAAATTTAGTGGTGTACAGTTCTTCATAATGGTCTCTAATGATTCTTTGCATTTCTGTAGAATCAGTTCTAATGTCTCGTTTCTCATTTCTGATTTCTGTTGTTTAAATGTTTTCATTTCTTGATTAGTCTAGCTAATGGTTTGTCAATTTGGTTTATCTTCTGAAAAAACAACTTTTTGTTTTGTTGATCTTTAGTATTCTTTTTGTTGGTGTTCTCTATTTCATTTAGTTCTGTTTTGATCCTTATTTCTTTGCCTCTACTAATTTTGGTGTTGGATTATCTTTGTTTTCTAGTTCCTTAAGGTGCAATGTTAAATTGTTTTGTGAAATCTTCCTACTTTTTTGATGTAAGCACTTTTTCCAATAAACCCACCTCTTTGGACTGCTTTTGCAGCATCCCACAGGTTTTGGTATCATATACTTCTGTTTTTATTTGATTCAAGAAACTTTTTGATTTCCTGATTAATTTCTTCATTGACTCATTAGTAGATCAGGATTATGTTGTTTCATTTCCATGTACTTGTATAATTTCCAAAGTTTCACTTGTTAATGAATTTTAGTTTTATTCTGTTGTAGTCTGAAAAGACACTTAACATGATTTCAATCTTGTTAAATTTGCTGAGACTTGATTTGTGTCCTAACATGTGGTCTATCCTGGATAATGATCCATGTGTTGATGAAAAGAATGTATATTCTGCAATAGCTGGATAAAATGTTATGTAAATGTCTGTCAAGTCCACTTGGTCTAAGGAGCAGTTTAAATCCAAAGTTTTATTACTGAATTTTTGTGTAGATGACCTGTCCAATGCTGACAGAGGGGAGTGGAATTCCACAACTATTATTGTATTGGGGTCTATTTCTCCCTTTAGATCCATTAATGTTTGCTTTACATATCTGATTGCTCTGATGCTGGATGCATATATATTTAAGATTGTTATATCCTATTGCTGAACTGATCCCTTTATCATTATATAATGTCCTTCAACTCTCTTTATTTTTGGTTTAAAGTCTTTTGTTTAAGTATAGCTACTCCTGCTTTTGGATCATATTTGCACAGAATATCTTTTTCCATCTCTTCACTGTTAGTCTACATATGTCTTTATAAGTGAATTTCTTATAGGCAGCATATGTTTGGATCTAGATTTTTTTAATTCATTCAGACAATCTACATCTTTCAAATAGGGAATTCAACTCATTTACATTCAAGTTGATATTGAAAGGTACTATCTTACTCCTGATATTTTATCAATTTTTGATGGTTGCACTTTATGTTTCTTGTTCATTACTTTCCTTTGTTGTTTATCTTTGCTCTTTGATTTTTTTTTGTAGTGAATAAATATAGTTTATTTCTCTTTCTCATTTACATACCTGCTCCCCCAATGGGTTTTATTTTTTCTTGTGTATTATGATGGTAGTTATTGTACTCTTGATTCCAGATGTAGGACTCCCCTGAGGATTTCTTGTGGGTCATTCTTTTGGTGGTGAATTTCCACAGTTTTTGTTCATCTGGGAAAATTGCTTTTTCTCCTTTATTTCTGAAGGATAGCTTTGCTGGGAAAATTATTCTTGGCCAGCACTTTTTTTCTTTTAACACTGTGAATATATTGATCCACTCTCTCCTAGCCTGTAAGGTTTCTGCTAAGAAATTTATTACTCTGATGGGGACTCTCTTGACTTGACACTTTTCTCTGTTTTTATTTTTTATTATTTTTGGCAGCAGGCCGGTACGGGAATATGAACCCATGACCTCTGTGTTACCAGCCCCATGCTCTCCCAAGTGAGTTAACCAGCCAGCCTATCTAGCTGTTCTCAGAATTCTCTCTTTGTCTATGACTTTTGACTAAAATGTGTCTGGGAGATGACCTTTTCGGGTTAAATATGTTTGTGGATCTTTGAGCCTCTTGGATCTGAAATCTGTATCTTTCTCAATACCTGGGAAGTTTTCAGCTATTAATTTGTTAAATAAGTATTCAATGCCTTTTCCTTTCTTATCCCTTCCAGGAACATTCATGATGTCGATGTTTGTATGCTTGAGGTTGTCCCATATATCTCATAGAACTTCTTAATTTTTTTTGTTTGTTTGTTTGGTTTTTTTTTTTTGGTCAGCCTCAATTATTTCAAAAAAACCTGTCTTTGAGTTCAGAAATTTTTCTTTTGCTTGCTCTAGCCTATTGATTAAGCTCTTGCTTGCATTTTTTATTTCATTGAATGAGTTCTTCATTTCCAAGATTTCTGCTTGTTACTTTTGTATATCTATCTCTTTGCTGAATTTCTCCTTGAGTTCCTATATTGTTTTTCTCACTTTGTTGTGCTGTCTTTCTCTATTTCCTGGTATCTCATTGAGTTTCCTTAAGATTACTGTTTGGAATTCCTTTTCAGGCATTTTGTAGATTTCCTTTTCTTTCTTCTTTTTTTTTTTTTTGTCTTTTTTCGTGTCCGGCAATGGATCGCCAACCCTCAGTGTCGCGCCCGTACCGGACCAGGACCGGCAACGGGATCGCAACCCTCGGTGTTGCGCCCGCACCTTGCTCAGCCAGTGAGCGGGAACCGGTCTGTATGTGGGATCCAAACCCTCGGCGGGAGCGCCGCTGCGCTCCCAAGCGGCGCACTGTAGCAGTGCGCCACCAGGCCGGCCCATAGATTTCCTTTTCTTTGGGGTCTGGGACTAGACAATTATTATATTTCTCTGGGGGTGTCATACTTTCTTGTCTTTTTCTTTTCATATTCCTAGGACCACTATGTTGATGTTTTGGCATCTGGTGGAACAATCACTTCTTCAAATACTGTCGAGTAGCTTTTGAAGTTAGAGACTCTTTCCTGTAGATGAGTTCTATAGTGACAGGTAGGTTGTTTTAGGTTTAGTTCAAGGTGAACACAGTAGTGTAGTGTCTGTGTGATTTCTCTGACTGTATTCAGCACTAGAGCTGTCTTTGAGTCCTCCATGGTGCAGGCACTGCAGCACTCAATAGCTATTTGCTGAAGTGAGTGACACTGGACTGGGTCACAGTAATCATGGATGAGGTCTCATGATCTTGAAAGAAGTATTAAGGTGCTCCACCACTCCTCAACTGGAGTGGTTGACCCTGGGTGGGCTTGCTGGTGCTCCAGCCAAATTCCTGTGTCTGCGACAGATGTGCTGGAGTGTTCCACAGCTCCTCAGCTTAAATGGGTGACACTGGGAGGGATGCTGGGGTCAAGATTAGGACCCTGGACTCTGAGGGAGACAATGAAGTGCTTAGCAGCTCCTCAGCTAAAATGGGTGACTAAATGGGGTCACTGGGGCTTTAGGCTGGGCTTTGTACCCCGAAAGGAGGCACGGGGGCACTCTGCAGCTCCTCAGCTAAAGTGGGTGACACTGGGAGGGGTCACTGGGGCCATAGTGGAACCCTGCGCCTCCAAGAGAAAAGCTGCAGTACTCTGCAGCTTCATCATTGCTGTAGGATGCTCTTGGTGAGGTTGCTGGGTTCGTGTGTGCAGCCCTATACCCACAGGAGGAATTCTGGGTTGCTCTGCAAAACCACTGTTCGAGTAGGCCACTCTGGGTGAGGTCATTGTAGTTTTGAGAGGGACCCTGTACCCTCAAGAGAGATGCTGGGGCTCTCTGAAGCTGCTCAGGTAAGTGGGTCACTATGGGTGAGACTGCTGCAGTTGTGGGCAGGCTGCTATGAGCACAAGAGAGATGATGGGTTGATTTATAGCCACCCAGCTGGGTCGGGAAGGCATGCCTGGTCTCAGTAGAACTGCAGATGGGATTCTGTTCCCACAAGAGAGGTGTGTAGGCCCACCACAATTTCCTGTTGGAATGTGCAGGTATGGGTGGATCCACTGGAGTCTCAGCAAGATTTAGTGCCATGGTGAAAAGTGTATGTGTGCTTCACTGAAGAGAGCAATGGCAGAAGGTCCTGATCAGTTGGCTCTCAGGCTCCAGATAGTGAGTGCCCCTGTTTGCTCAAGAGACTCTGGGTACCTCTGCAGCAACAATGTTGGGACAGGTAGGCCTGGGAAGGTTCGCTGAAGCTGTAGGGAGGGCTCTGTGCCCCAAGAGAGGCATGTGCACCCTCCACAGTCTCCCTGCTGGAATGTGTGGGTTTGGGTGGGTCTGCTGGAGTGGCAGCAAGACTCAGCACCACTAGGAAAAGTGCAAAGGAACTTCACTAAAGAGAGTAGGGCCACTGGCAGTGGCAAAAAGTTCCAATAGATTAGCTCACCTGCTCCGAAAAATGCACAGTCCTGTACCCTTAAGAGAGACTCTGAGACCCTCAGCAGTCCCCTTGCTTGGGCAGGTAGGATTAGGCATGCTCACTGGAGCTACTGATGGGACTCTAAACCCTGTAGAGAGGCATGTGGGCCCTCCACAACCTCCCCACTGAAGTACACAGGTCTGCGCGGGTCCACTGGATCCGTGGCTAGACTCAGCGCCCCTGTGAAAGATCCACAGCACTTCTGGCAGTGTCAGAAGGCCCTGATCAGTTGACTCTCTGGCTCTGAAGAGAACATGCACCAACTCCTTCTGTCCCAAGAGTGGCCCACTTGCTGAGTTGGACCACCTATTCCTGGGGCACAGGATGCCATGTGGACTTGGGTAGACACAGCATGATGATGGGGCCTCAGGGCTGAAACACCAGGGCTATTGGGCCCCAGGGCAAAATGCACCTGGGTGTTGGCTCCAATCCCAAAGTGGTAACTCATGTGGCAATCGAGGACCCAGAGGTTGCGGGGGAGGGTTCAGTGTGAACTCCCTCTTTGGATGAAGTGGCGAGAGTTCCAAGTAGATCCCTACACTTGGCTCATGGCCTGCAAAGGCTGTACAGCTCCCTTGTGGCTTAGATTACAGTCATTCACAGAGCCACATGTCCCTGCCTCTCTCCTGATGGCAAAACATCTTCCTGCGTCCCTGCTGCTCCTGCCTGAGGGATGGGTGCTGCAATCCAGGTACTTTCTTCTGGTCTGTATGTGGCTATCCTGAGTTTCTGTGCTCACCAGTGTCTGTTGCTCCTTTGATGTGCTCCAATGCCTTCCTTTAGTTATTTTCATTGAAGTGTAGTTACATATTCATTGTTTTGTCTGTCTTTGTGGGAGTTCAGTGGTGGATACTTCTAGTTGGTCATTTTGCTCTGCCTTCCCTCATTGTGGATTTAATTTGCATTTCTGATGACTAGGATGTTGAGCATTTTTTCATATACCTGTTGGCCATCTCTATGTCTTCATTTGAGAAATATCTATTTAGATCCTTTGCCCGTTTGTTAATTAGGTTATTTGTTTCCTTACTATTGACCTTGAGTTCCTTATATATTTTGGATATTAACCTCTTATGAGATGTACGGTTTGCAAATATTTTCTTCCATTCTGTAGGTTGTCTCTTCACTCTATTGATTGTTTCCTTGGCTGTGCAGAAGGTTTTTAGTTTGATGTAAACCCACTTGCCTATTTTTAGTTTAACTGCCTGTGCTTTGGGGTTTATATCCAAAAAATCACTGCCCAGACCAGTGTCATAGAGGTTTTCTCCTATGTTTTCTTCTAGTAGTTTTACAGTTTCAGATTGACAGTTTGGATGTGTTGCCCCCCCCAAAGTTCACGTGGAAACCTGATCCCCCAATGTGGCAGTGTTGGGAGCTGTTTGGGTCATGGGGGCAGATCCCTCATGAATGGATTCATGCTCTCCCTGGAGGGTGGTGGTACTGAATGAGTTCTCACTCTATTAGTTCCCATGAGAGCTGGTTGTTTAAAAGGACCCTGGCATCTCCTTCCTCCCTCCCGTACTCCCCTCCCTCTCTCTCTCAGTCCCTCTCTCTCTCTTTTGATTCATCTCGCCATGTGATCTGCTTGTACTTGCAGGCTGGCCTGCCATTTTTCCACCATGAACAGAAGCAGCCTGAGGCCTGCACCAGATGCAGCTGTTCCAGAATCATAAGCCAAATAAACCTTTGTTCTTTATAAATTACCCAGTTTCGGGTATTCTGGTATAACAACACAAAAACAGACTAATACATAATGTCTTACATTTAAGTCTTTAACCCATTTTGGTTTTTATGTAAGTGTCTAATTTAATTCTTTGCATGTGGATACCCAGTTGTCCCAACATCATTTAAAACAGAACTACCATATGCTCCAGAAATCCCACGACTGGGTATATATTCAAAGGAAATGAAACCAATATGTTGAAGAGATAGCTGCACTCCCACGTTCAATGCAGCATTATTCACCATTGCCGAGATAAGGAATCAACCTAAGTGCACATCAATGAATAAATCGGTAAAGAACATACAGTATATATACACAATAAAATACTAATTATCATTAAAAAAGTAAATACTGTCATTTTTGACAACATGGATAAAGCTGGAGGACACATTATGTAAAATACGCCAAGCACAAAAAGGCAAAAACTGCATGATGTCACTTATATGTGGGATCAAACAAAGTTGAACTCATAGAAGTACGAAATAGAACAGTGATTACCAGGAGATGGGGGTGCGGGAGGGGACATTCATAGGAGTTATTAGTCAAAAGATATAAAATTTCAGTTAGATGGGAGTCAGTTCAACAGATCTATTGTACAACATGGTGACTAAAGTTACTAACAATGTATTATATTCTTGAAAATTACTAAGAAAGTAGTTTTTTTTTTATTTTTGGGGTGGCTGGCCGTACAGGGATCCATGAACACTTGACCTTTGTGTTATAAGGCTGTGCTCTAACCAACTGAGCTAACCAGCCAGCCCCAAAAGAACAGATTTTAAGTGTTCTCACCACAAAAAAAAATCTGAAGTAATCCACGTTAATTAGAATGATACAGCTATTCCACAATTTCTTCAAAAAGAAGTCTTCAAAAAGTTCATTGAAAGATTCATATTGTTTTTTAATTCTATTTTTCCATGAACTTTTTGAAATGTCACTGTATATACAATTTTTGTTTGTCAGATAAACATTTTTAAAAATCACCTTTAAAAAAGGGAATGAGAAAAATAGAAGGATGGCAAGAGTTCAGCCATTGATCTGCCTCCAACTCTGAGCATTCTATTGCCAGATTTCATCCACGTGGATCCTTAAAATACATTCCATTATTTGGAGATGCTCCAAAGGGGCCTCTGTTCCACACAATCAGTCTTAGTGAAACAGCCAGCACAAGATCCATTCATTTACAGGGATGAAAGCAGGAAGTTAGTTCTACATGTGATACCATCAAACAGCCATTTTTCCTTTCTGGAATTCAACTTTTACCTCTATAAAATGAGGGGTATGAGCATTCTATGTCCTCTTATTTTTTTTAAGTTCTCATATTATATGAAACTATAATAACATTCCTCGACCTGCCTGATATTATCTTTGCTGCCCTCTGGCAACCAGACCCAAACCTACCAGATTGAGGCCAACTCTGAGTTTAAGAGAACTAAAAGTAAGGGAAGGGACATGGTTAAAGTAGTCTGTATTTGGATATATACAACCAGCTTAATTATTCACCATTCAATTTAAAGAAGAGAGAAAAAACAAGCAAAAATAAACCAAAAACTCATTTCACTCTTCACTACATTAACCTCCTGATTGAATTATTTCTACTGAATTGTAATCCTTATAAAATAAAAACAGTATTAACAGCATACTCTTAAAGTCATCCCTTATCTGTGTAACTATATGATAACAGGGAAAAATACATATATTATCTATCCATCAATAAAATAAGAACCAAAAGAATAACCACAATAAGACTAATTATTTGATAGTAAAATAGATATTTGGCATGCCTTTTTTTTTTTCCTTTTTGTCTTTCTTCGTGACCGGCAACGGGATCGCAACCCTCGGTGTCGCGCCCGCACCGCGCTCAATCAGTGAGCAGACCGGTCTCTATATGGGATCCGAACCCTTGGCGGGAGCGCTGCCGCACTCCCAAGCACCGCCGCGCTCCCAAGCGCCACACTCTACCGAGTGCACCACCGGGCTGGCCCTGGCATGCCTTTTTAAGCAGCAGAAAGTTCTGGTGAAAATGAAATTATACATGGAATCCCATTACTTAAACAGATAAAAACAGAGCTGCTCTGATTCAAGTACAAATATGAGAAGCCTAGGGTTCCACCCACTGGGGTATCCCCACCTCCTCAATAATGTGCCCTGAAACACTCCTACAAAATATAGTTTTAAACCACTGCTGTAGATCATATAGGCAAGCTATAGATGACAGAATACTTCAGAGCCACCAGTCAGTCCACACGTTACAGCAAATATATACACTACGCTGCCTGTTCTGTAGTGTGTGTGTGTGTGTGTGTGTGTGTGTGTGTGTGTGTGTGTAAAAAGGTGACATTGTCATTTGAAATAGCTATAAACATATCCATAACGTTATCTGGGATCATGGACATTTTCTTAAGAATCCTTTGCATAACGCAATTAACACAAAATAACAAGAAGTTAATACAGAAGCATTAAAAGGTAGAGAAACATAGTTTAGTTTTCCATGAAGAAAACTTTCATTTTTGTGGGGAGAGGAGGGAGACACAATAATCATTTGTACCTAAGAATTAAACAGACTTACTAAAATATTTTTGGTTCCCACTGCAGTGCGCAGTAGAAAACAGACCATGCATTTTTGCTATTTATTTTGTTTTAAAACCTCATGGAAGATAAATTTCAAAAGTTTCTTTCTCACATTCCCCAATGTTCAAATACTTAGAAAACTGATGTTAACTTTATATATTGGCTCGTCATTCTCAAATCATTTTTCTTTGGGGGAGGAAAAAAAGAAGAATATGTAAAGAGTAGGAAAGTGATGATACAGAAGAAGAGAGAAGTGCTCATGTCCTTGTGTGAGTGAAAGGGGATGGGATTTAAAACAGCAGTTGGCCCTGGAGAAGGGACAGTTCAGCCACAGTAACAGAAGGGAAGGCATGTATATTGACATACATGCAGGAAAAAAGAGCAGATGTAGTGGAACCATGCGGAAGGTGTGTTCTATTTGCTTCACCTTTCTTAGAGATGTAGGAAGCACAGCTGTAAGTTGAGAATGAGGGTGGGAAAGAAGCTGTTAGAAATTTTTTTAAAAAGAAAAAGATACGACACGACCTCCAGGATACTGGGAAAGAGAGTGAAATAGGGAAAATTTATATATCTCAATCACAGGACACCATCAACAACTTGTTTAAATTTACTGGTCATGAATTTACTGTGAGACAAGTCAGCATGGTCATGTGTTTTTCTCTAGCAATATTCAGCTGCATGGGTGCAGGCTGAGAACTGGTAAGGGGCAGAATTTAATGAGCATTGGGTTTTGGTAGGTGAATAAGACAAAGGAAAAGAGGGAAAGGGAATCAAGCATGTATGAAAAGGAGTGATTATAATTATTGATAATGAAATCTAAAATTAAGCAAGGGATAACAGGAGGTGGTAAACTGAGAAGTAGACTACTTTAAATTGGTGTTATGGAAGTGTTGCAGTTAACATCATTTAAGGTACAATCATGGAATTAATGGCTGAAGTAAGTTGGATGACAATATCATTAGAGGAGAGGAAATTAAAAACTGAAAGGCCAGGGTATTGGAAGGATCATGTACGTGGCTATTGAAATGACCAAGAATTATAAGAGGAGTATGATGTATAGAAGGGCAATGAGCCAAAAAATAAAATCTTTTGAGTAACCATAGGGAAGGACCTAGGTAGTATTTGGTGGTATTCTCTGGTGGAATGATCTATTTAGTTATAACAGGGAGGTAAACAAAAAGCTATCGAGGAAAGTCAGAGACAGTAGATTTAAAACATTTTCTAAAAGGGGATAATTAATGGAGTGGGAGGATTATGCCATTAGGTACTCATAAGTTTTAAAAAGGATATTTAATTTGTTTTTATTATGATATTTAATTCATTCTGAAACTTAAATTGATATTAAAGAAGGACATGAGATTTTTTTTTCCAGTAAGTGACTAGAGCTAAGAAAGACTGTTACAAATACATACTCACACCAGGTTTCGCTGAAAGGTTTTTTAGGAATGTGCTGAATATAGTTCCCAAATTATGGCACGAATACCTTTCAGTAGCTTTGCAAAAAACCCAGTCATGCAGATGGTGAAATTTTTTATAGATTGCATTTTTCAGTGGAACACCTTTGACTCAGATACTCTTATTTAACCAAATTCAAACCAACAGCAAAACAAAATCTCTACATAAATACAGTTCTTAGAAAATGCCCTGTTATTACTAAGACATTACCTTAGTCCTACAGTCATGAAAAATAAATCCAGACTATACCTGTATTAATTCATTTTTATTGCTTATAAGAAAAATACATGGAACTGGATATTTTATAAAGAAAACGACGTTTACTGTTTACAGTTTCTGAGGCTGGGAAGTCCAAAGTCCATCTTGTGGTGGCTACAGTGACGCAAAGGTCTCACATTGCAAGATGGTGGAAGCAGAGAGAGCACAGAGAGGGCGCGCGAGCGACAGACTCTCCTCTTCTTTTAATGTCCTCAGAACCACACCCCTGACCATCATTTTTAATCTATCCATTCCAATCACCTCTTCAAGGCTCCACCTTTCAGTTACCATAATAGGATTTCCTACTCACTTAACAGTCACAGTAGGGGCTAAGTTTCTAATACATAAAACCCTGGGGACACAATTTAAGCTTCAGAGAGTTTTGGAGGGACATAATTCAATCCAACACAATACCCTACGCAAACTTCTGAATTGTGTACCAGACACTACACACCAGAGGCTGGGAATGCAAACATGACTAAAATGCAGTCCTTATCCTTAGGAACGTCATAGTTTAATGGGCAAGAAAGACTAGGAAAGGAGGAGTGAAAAGAAGAGTATGAAGTAGGATGAGGATATTCCAGACACAAGAAAGCACAGCAAGACATGTGAGAGAGACAGAGAGAGAGAGAGAGAATATGAATGAGCCTGATTCTTAGTCCTGTTTCATCAACTGAGTGGAAGGCAGTGTCTCCATATGAAAAATAAAACATTTGCAGGCAAACAGGAATTTGAAAAATGAGCTAAGCATTTTGGTTTCAGATGCATATCTGAGGTGTCATAAGTGTCTACTAAGGAGATAGACTTAGACCCATCATAATACAGATGGTGTTAAAAATGTGCATAGGTGTAGGGCATCATCTCTTGCTTCAATTCCAACCTATGAATATGTTTTATTTAGCTTGTATAGAGTTGTTTTAATTTAAAATTATTCTATAATGTTTAAAAATAACAAGATTTCATATAAAAATCCCAAAACTGATAATACTAGGTCTGCATGGCAACAATCCACCAGAGCTGGGTAGCAGTGTTTACCACAATCCCTACTATATAATATTTTTACACTCCCCTGTTCCAATGCCTAAAACCCTGTCACACAGTGTTTAGCACATATTAGGTGCTCAATAAATATTTGGTGAATAAGTGGATAAATAAATAACAATTGTTACTGATACCAAAATAACCAGCCTTTCTTACATAAAATATGTAATAGCTTAGAATCACAAAAATTTAGATGTGCATTTAAAATAAAAAATTCTTGTTTTCCTCTATCCTGTCACTACACATCTATACCAAATGTGTGAGTTCCTTTTCTACATTATGCGATTCTTCAACTCTCTGGACGTCAACTGGATGTCCAACTCTTCAATTCAAATCTTACACTAATTACCCAGAGGTAGCTTGGATCCCACAGGTTAAGAGCTCAGTCCAACGTGACTGCCCTCTTATTTCAGAGGCCAATCACAAGTGCCAAGTTGTGACCTGTACTTCTAACCAACTGGGTATAAATCATTGTTTCCCATATCGCCCTCCTTGGGCTTGATAACTTGCTAGAATGACTCAAAAACTCAGGGAAATATTTAATTATGTTTACAGGTTTATTATAAAGGATATAACTCAGGAAGAGCCAAATGGAAGAGATGCATAGGGAAAGGTATTGGGGAGGGACACAGACCTCTATGGGCATGCCACCCTCCCAGCACATGTATGTATTCACTTACTAGAAAGCTCTCCTAATCTGTTTGGTTAGGTTTTTTAATGGAGGCTTTACTACAAAGACATGATTGATTAAAACATTGGTCATTGGTGGCTAAGTCAATCTCCAGCCCCTCTCTTCTGCCTGAAAGCTGGGGGTGGGGCTCATAGCTCCAATCTTCTAATCATATGGTTGTTACCCCTGGCAATCAGCCCCCATTCCCCAAGAGTCCCTTTATTAGCATAAACTCAGCTATGGTGGAAAAGAGTTTATCATGAACAACAGAAGACCCTCCTCTCACCCCATCACTCAAATTGCAAGGGTTTTAGGAGCTCTGTACCAGAAACCAGGGATGAAGATCAAATGTTGTATCACAATATCACAGAATTACTTAGGATTTCAGAGATAATCATTTTTTCTTTGGGGAAAACTGCATTATATAGTCAAACTACAAGTTAGTTTCTCATGCAGTTTTCTTTCCCGTCACACATTTCTTGAGAAAGTGCTGGGAAATATTGCTGGACAATTGTCCAATAATCTAGTATGTAACCATCAACTCTATTAGTTATTTGTCTTTAGATAATAATGACATTCTTGATGACAGATTCATTAAAAATAAAGAGTCCATGAAGATGAGCCTGCCATTCTCTCACACCTATTTCTGACTGCAACATTTGCATAAGAATTTGTATTGCAAATTAACTTCTTTGTTGTTATTTTATCCAGGAATTTTTTAAATTTAGCCTTTATAATACAAACTGAAACTAGGAGGACAAAAAGCTTCAACAGCATTCTTTTTCATGTCATTCTATATATGACCTTAATATTTACTAATATTAAAAACAATCAACAGGGCCGGCCCGGTGGCGCACTGGATAGTGCGCTGCCTGGGAAGCGCGGCAGCGCTCCCGCCCGAGGGTTCGGATCCCACATACAGACCGGTTTCCGCTCACTGGCTGAGCGAGGCACGGGAGCAACGCCGAGGGTTGCGATCCCGTTGCCGGTCCCCGGTC
>NW_007726286.1:800017-831402 GCF_000696425.1 Galeopterus variegatus | reverse complement strand
GGAAAAAAAAAAAAAAAAAAAAAAAAAAAAAAAAAAAAACAATCAACAGAAGTTGTGGAATGATGGAGAGAGGACCTTGACAAACACTCTCCCTAGAAAAATAATAATAATAGTAACCTGGCAAAATAATTGAGAACAACTATTTCAGAACTATGGAAAATAACCAAAGGCATACAACAAATTGAAAAGCATTTATCCTAGTAAAATGATTGAATTGTGGCAAGAACAGCAGAGTGTGTGATATTCTAATGTGGGCTGCAACAATCAACCTTCTTTTCCCTGTACCATTCACAAGGATTGGTATAGCATTGGAGCTCTGTAGAAAAGCCCTTTTACCAAGGGTACTGTCAAAAATAATACCGACTGGTGGAAAGTAATCAGGAGTATGGCACCTGGGAAATTGAGAAAATAGTAGAAGCAGGAATGCCACTCTCACTTCCCTTTATCCATCCTCACTGAAGCACATCATAAAATCTAGAAGGTTCACTCTCTGACCTTGTCCCTCCCTTCTCCCATAAAGATTCTCATGTGACGGGTGTCCTGCCTTTCTGGAGGTAAGAAACAAAGACACAGAGATTCCAAGAAGAATCTGTGCCAATAGGCCTTGCTAAGTTTCCCAAAGATTATGACCAGTAGATCACACCCTTTTATCCTCCAATCATACTTTCACACGACTGTACATAAAAACACACACATTTCCCTATTCTGAGTCTTCATTTCTGAAGATTCCCATTCCACATAACATTTATATTAAATAAACTTGCATGGTTTTCTCTTGTTAATCTGTATTTGGCTATAAGGGTCTCGGCCATGAACCTTGCAATGGGTGAGAAAACTTTCCCCTCCCACAAACAGAAGCAGGAAGGTCTCTCTGACCTTCTCCTGCCCTTCTCTCCCGAAGCAGGCCATAAAAGAATTCTCTGGCCTTCTTCTGAGGTAGGTCAAAAAACCCTCATGTGTCCTACAGCCAGAGGAGAGCATATCACACAGACATGCAGAGAACAATCTGAACAAACAGGTCTTGGTAAATTGTCCCTGGTTTAGACTAGATCATTAGATAATATCCCCCTTTGTCAAATGATACTTCTCCACAACTCACTCTTCATTAAACTTAGCATAAAAATACAGTTTACCCTATTTCTTTGAGCCTTCATTTCTAAAGGCTCTTGTGTCAAGTAAAATTTATATTAAATAAATTTGTATGCCTTTCTCTTTTCAATATCTTTTATTATACATGAAACAGGTATTAACCTTGCACTATATGAGGAAAAGATAAATCTTTTCTGTCCCTACACAGCACTGGGGTGAGCGGAAAAGCTCTAATATATTCATGGTGATCTGGAAGGCTTACATATGCACAGGGTTACATACATGCTTACAAAAGACAAGAACGGAACCCAGTTCCTTACTTATCCATAATAGACCACGAGACCCTGTGTACCCAAGCTGACATGAAGCAAAGGCAGATTTTTAAACTGCCTGATCTAACACACACATACATCTCTCAGCAAAGGTGGATGCCTTACTGGCTCAAAATGTGTAAAGAAAATTTCCAATCGATAGCTGACCATTAAAGTTTGCTGACCTGGGAGCAATCATTAAGAAGCCAAATTGAATTAAAAAACAAGAATTAAGGGCCGGCCCGGTGGCGCACTGCTACAGTGCGCCGCTTGGGAGTGCGGTGGCGCTCCCGCCGAGGGTTCGGATCCCACGTACAGACCGGGTCCCGCTCACTCGCTGAGCGAGATGCGGGAGCAACACCAAGGGTTGCGATCCCGTTGCCGGTCCCAGTCCGGTACGGGCGCGACACTGAGGGTTGCGATCCGTTGCCGGACACGAAAAAAGACAAAAAGGGGAAGAAAAAAACAAACAAACAAACAAAAAAAACAAGAATTAAAAAAAGTACATACATACACATAATTGAGTTGAGATTTAAGTAACTGTATACAGAAAGGAACATAGATTTGAAGGAAGTGGTAGAGTCACTAAGTAAACAAAAATACTAGAAACACCAACAACCCCAGAGATGGCAGATTCTGAGAATTGCTACAATACATTATTTAAAAGGTCCATGTTAAAAAGGCCTGCCCACAATTTTAAAAGGAGCCAAGGTGAGTGCCATCCCACATGGCACTGCCGCAGGTCCAGATCCAAGCCCCAAAAAGGCCTGCCCATTGCCCAAGCAGGAGCCAGTGTGGTCTACCACAGCCACTGCCATACCTACTGCCACTGCCAGGACAGATCACTACCACAGTAGCAGCCAGGACCACCCTACAGGCAGCCCACCACACACTCGATTGCACTGACACAAGAAGAGTCACCAGCAGAGCCTACAAAAGGAGGAGGAAGTCTTTCTCCTCATAGCCCTCTCCGGAGTAATAAAGAAACAAGTGCCCTACCAGATGACCAAACATAAATGAAAAAATACTAGAAATGCAAATAAACAAGAAGATATGACACCACTGAGGAATACAGTAATCTCAAGTACCAAACCCCATATAACAGGAAACACTTGAAGTGTCTGAAAAGGAATTCTGGACAACGATCTTAAGAAAATTCAAAGAGATAAGAAAGGACTCAAATAGAGAACACAATGAAACAAGAAATAATGTCCAGGATATAAAGGAGGAAATTTACAAAGAGATTACAACCTTAAAAAAGAATGTAGCAGAACTCCCCGAACTGAAAGATTCATCCAATGAAATAAAGACCACAACACACAACTTGAGCAGTAAGCTAAAGCAAGAAGAAGAAAGAATTTCAGATCTCAAAGATGGCCTTTCTGAAATAACCCAGGAAAAAAAAAAAAAAAAAAAAAAAAAAAAACGGACACAAGAATTTAAAATAATTAAGAAAATCTAAGAGAGCAGGCAGACAGCCTCAAGTGCACAAACGTTCAAATTATGGGTATTCCAGAAGGGGAAGAGAAAGAAAAGGCATTAAAAACTTATTCAAGGAAAAAATAACAGAAAGCTACCCAGGTATAGGGAGAGACGCAGACCTCCAGATCCAGGAAGCCCAAAGATCCCCAAACAGATTCAATCCAAAAAGATCCTCTCCAAGATATGTGATAGTCAAACTGGCAAAGCTCAAAGACAACAAGAGAATTCTAAAAGCAGCAAGGGAAAAGCATCAAGTCACCTATAATGGAGTCCCCATCAGACTAACAGCAGACTTCTCAACCGAAACAGGTCAAAAGAAAATGGGATGATATATTCAAAACACTTAAAGAAAAAAATTGCCAGCCAGGAATTCTATACCCAGCAAGATTATCCTTCAGAAATAACGGAGAAATAGTGTATTTCCCAGACAAACAAAAATTGTAGGAGTTCACCATCACATGACCATTCCCAGCAAGAAATTCTCAAAGGAGTCCTGCATACAGAATCCAAAAAATGATAATCACTATCATGGACATATAAGAAAAAGCAAAACCTGACATTAAAACAAAAATACAAACAAGAAAGAGAAAGAAGCTAAACCTTGCCACCTCAAAAATAAAACTAACTGAAGATAAAAATACAGGAAGAAAAGAACAAATGATATTTAAAACATGTAAACACAAAGGAATAAAATGAAAGGAGTAAAGCAATACCTGTCAGTAACAACCCTAAAAGTAAAACTCCCCATTCAAAAGACACATACTCACTGACTGGATTGAAAAGCCAGACCCTTCACAGGACTACCTTCAAAGGGCTCACCTCACATGTAAAGACAGAAACAGACTAAAAGTGAAGGGACAGAAAAAGATATATCATGCAAAGGGAAACCAAAAATGAGCAGGAGCAGATACCCTTATATCAGATAAAATAGACTTTGAATCAAAAACCATAAAAAGAGACAAAGAAGGCCACTACATAATGATAAAGGAATCTATTCAGTTAGAAGGCATAAGAATCATAAATTTTTATGCACCAAACACTGGAGCACCCAGATATGTAAAGCAAACACTCAGACCTAAGAAAGAGAGAGAGACACTAATATGATAATAGTGGGTGTTCTGAGCACCCCTCTCTCAGCACTGGACAGATGTTCCAGGAGACAAATCAACAAAGAAAAACAGGATTTAAATTACACCTTAGACCAACTGGACCTGGCAGATATCTACAGAACATTTCCTCCAACAATTACATATATTCTTCTCATCAGCACATAGAACATACTCCAGGATAGACCATGTTAGGTCACAAATCAAGTCTTAGCAAAAAAAATTTTTTTTTTGTCCCTTTTGAGACCGGCCGCACCGCGCTCAGCCAGTGAGTGCTGTGAGTGCACTGGTCATCCCTATATAGGATCCGAACCCGCGGCGGGAGCGATGCTGCACTCCCAGCGCCGCACTCTCCCGAGTGCGCCGCGGGCTCAGCCCAAGTCTTAGCCAATTTTAAAAAATATACGTCATTCCAAATAACATTTTAGACCACAATGGACTACTACTGTAAATCAATTAGAAGTGAAACTCTGGAAACTAAACAAGTGCATGGAACGCAAACAACAGGCTCCTGAATGACCTACGGGTCCAAGAAGAAATTAAACAGGAAATCAAAATATTTCTTGAAATGCATGAAAATAAATATACATCATACTAAAACCTGTGGGATACTGCACAAGGAGTACTATGATGGAAATTTATTGCAATAAACACTTACATTGAAAGAACAGAAAGACTCCAAATAAATAACCTAGCACTACACATGAAAAAAACAGAAAAACAGCAATCCAAATGTAAAAGTAGTAGACAGAAATAATAATGATTAGAACAGAATTAAATGAAATAAGAGATCAAAAAAATGATACAAAAGATCAATGAAGCAAAAAGTAGTTTTTTTGAGAAGATAAATAAAATAGAGAGACCATTAGTTAGGTTAACAAAAAAAAAAAAGAGAGAAGGCCCAAATGACAAAAACCAGAAATAAAAAGGGAAACGTTACAACTGATAGCACAGAAATACAAAGAATTATTAGAGCTTATTATAAACAACTGTATGCCAACAAATATGAAAATCTAGAGAACATGGATAAATTTCTGGACACATACAAACAACCAACACTGAACCAAGAAGAAATAGAAAACCTGAATAGACCAATAACAAGCAATGAGACTGAAGCAGTAATCAGCAATCTTACAACAAAGAAAAGGTCAGGACCAGATGGCTTTATACCTGAATACTATCAAACCTTTAAAGAGGAATTAATACAAAATCTCTTCAAAGTATTCCAAAAAATTGAAACAGAAGCCATTCTCAAAAACTCATTCTATGAGGCCAGCATCACCTTGATACCAAAACCAGACTAAGATACAATAAGAATAGCAACATAAATCACAGGCCAATATCTTTGATGAACATGGATGCAAAAATCCTCAAAGAAATTATTAACAATCAAAATACAGCAACACATTAAAAAAATTATACACCATGATCAAGTGGGATTCATCCCAGGGATTCAAGGATGGTTCAACATACACAAGTCAATAAGTGTGATACACCACATCAACAAAATCAAAGACAAAAACCACATGATTATTTCAATAGATACAGAAAAAGCATTTCACAAAATATAACAACCCTTCACAGTAAAGATTCTCAGCAAATTAGATATGGAATGAAATTATGTCACACAATAATAGCCATATACAACAAACTGATCATCAATATCATCCTGAACAGGGACAAAGATGCCCACTCTTGGCATTCCGATTTAACACAGTACTGGAAGTACTAGCCAGAGGAATCAGGCAAGAGACAGAAATAAAGGGCGTACAGATTGGAAAGGACAAAGCCAAACTATCCCTGTTTGCAGACAACATGATCTTATATACAGAAAAACCTAAAGAATTTACCAAATACCTCTTAGAGCTAATTAACAATTTCAGTAATATTGCAGGATAAAAAATCAACACCCAAAAATCAGTAGCATTTTAATCCTCCAATAACAAACTAGCAGAGAAAGAAATCAAGAAAGCAAGCCCATTTACAATAGTTGCCAAAGAAATAAAATACCTAGGACTCAATCTAACCAAGGAGGTGAAAAATCTCTGCAATGAGAACTACAAAATACTACTGAAAGGAAATAAAGAGGACATAAAAAGATGGAAAGACATACCATGCTCTTAGATTGGAGGAATGCACATTATGAAAACGTCCATTCTACCCAAAGCAAACTGCAGATTCAATGCAATCCCTATTAAAATACCAATGACATTCTTCACAGAAACAGAAAAAGCAATCCGAACATTCTACTGATAAGACTCTGAATAGCCAAAGCAATCCTGAGCAAAAAAATAAAGCCAAAGTCATAATACCTCCCGACTTCAAATTATATTAAAAAGCTATTTTATCTAAATAGCATGGTGCTGGTCTAAAAACAGACATTTAGATCAATGGAACAGATTAGAAAATCCAGGAATTCACCACGTACTTACAGCCAACTGATCTTTGACAAAGGCAACAGGAACATACATTGGGGAAAATGCTGCCTCTTCAGTAAATGGTACTGGGAAAAGTGGACATTCATATACAGAAGAATGAAGCTGGACCTGTACCTCTCACCATACACAAAAATTAATTCAAAAGGGGGTAAAGACTTATTTAAATATAAAACCTCAAACCATAAAATTATTAAAAGAAAACATAGGAGAAACATTCCAGGAAGTAGGACTCGACAAAGACATTCTGAAAAAGACCCCAAAAGCAAAAGAACTAAAAGCAAAAATAAACAAATGGGATTATATCAAACTAAAAAGCTTCTACACATCAAAGAAAATAATCGACAGAGCAGAGACAACCTGTGGAATAGCAGAAAATATTTGCCAACTATACATCTGACAAGGGATTCATATTGAGAATATATAAGGAACTCAAACAACTATACAGTAAAAAACCAAATAGTCCAATTAAAAAATTGGCAAAGGAGATGAATAGACATTTTTCAAAGGAAGATAAACAAATGGCCAACAGGTACAGGAAAAACATGCTCAGCATCACTAAGCTTCAGGGAAATGCAAATCATAACCACAATGAGATATCATCTCATCCCAGTTAGACTGGCCATTATTAAAAAGACCAAGAATAACAAATGCTGGCAAGGATGTGGGGAAAGGGGAACTCTTCTACACTGTTGGTGGGAGTGTAAATTAGCACAGCCATTATGGAAAACAATAAGGAGGTTTCTCAAACAACTACAGATAAAACTATCACATGTTCCATCAATCCCACTTCTGGGTATATACTCAAAGGAATTGTAATCATCACATCAATGAGAAATCTGTATTCTGATGTTCACCACAGCTCTATTTAAAATAGCCAAGATACAGAATCAATCCAAATGTCCACTGATGGATGACTCGATAAGGAAAATGTGGTATATATACACAGAGGAATACTACTTAGCCATAAAAAAGAAAGAAATTCTGCCATTTGCAGCAACATGGATGAGCCGGGAGAAAATTATTTTAAGGGAAACAAGCCAGACACAAAAAGAGAAATACCACATGTCCTCAATCATAAATGGGAGGCAAGGAGGGAGGAAGGAAAGAAGGACCACAAAAATACATTGAATTTTCAGAAGGAGAAAACAAACCTAAGGATACTAGAGATAGGGAGGAGGCAGGAGGCAGGGGTTGGGAGTGATAGGTTGGGTAAAGGGCATAAAGAAAAATTACAATTTGTAATTATGAATATGCTAATAAAATAAATAGATAAATAAAAATGTAATGCCCATGTTTAGTAAAAATTATTAAATACACAAAGAAAGAAGAAAGTGTAGCCCACACACACAGAAAATAAAGCAATCAACAGAAATGGTCCTTGAGGGGGCTCAGATGTTGGACTTAACAGGTGAAGGCTTTAAATAAGTTGTCATAAATATAGAATTGAAGTGTGTATTTAAATGTATTTTATAAAGCTCTAAAAGAAATATTATCTACTTTTAAAGCCTAAAGAATATATTAATGATGTAAAAGAGACATTTTAGAGAAACACTGAAATTGACTATAAAAATAAAAGATTAATAATTTAATAATTTAAAGTTTTATCATTTAATAGTTTAAATAAGAATGCCTGAAAAGTGCTCCATAGCATTTCAAATCAGGAAAACAAACAACAAAGTTTAAATAATTTCCTTTAACAATTTTTCTCTATTTAAAACCTTTTTTACTAGAGACCCAATCTTTGATCAATTCTTCCTAGAGATAAATCAGATTATTGGACCATTCTTAGTAATCTGAAAACAATAATTTTTCATATAATTTCTGGGCATATGTAAAATCAAAACAAATATAGCCAGGTTTTCAAGAATGTCCACATAGAAAAATGAAAATTTTTTCTTAAAAAAAGATTAGACATAAAAGATTAGACACAAAGCATGACAAAGTGAAATGCTGAACTAAGCCTTAAACTTCTATCTTGGTGGAGAGTGAGAAGATAGTATTTATTTTGCTCCTCAGTTTAACTAATTAGTTCTTTCCATAGTAATATGCCTCTCACTTTGGGGGGAGGGAGGGTGCAGAAGAATGTTTGGACAACTGATAAATATTTCACAGGGACCAGAATACAAAGTTTAATTAACGGGTCTGTGAACAAAGATAACACTTCTAACAGCTGGATTTGAGGAAGACATCCTCCTACCCCCCAACCCCCCAATGCAGACAAATTGCTAAGAAACCCACAGTGGGGGGAAAATGTACCTTTAATGTGTTAGTAGAATCAAAGACAAAGAAAAAGAAAATCTTCGAGAAAGAACTGCTTAAGTGTAAACTGATAGTTAAGGCAGTTTCGGGCAGATGGTTAGTATATGAAAATGTTTCACGTAATTTTAGTTATACACATAAAATAATGCCAATTAGAGAGTGATCTA
Organism: Galeopterus variegatus; assembly: GCF_000696425.1. Taxonomy (NCBI): domain Eukaryota; kingdom Metazoa; phylum Chordata; class Mammalia; order Dermoptera; family Cynocephalidae; genus Galeopterus; species Galeopterus variegatus. The sequence goes on along the minus strand of NW_007726286.1, from coordinate 822,550 downwards.
AGTTAGTTATCTAAGTTAAAAGAATCTTTTCAGCAACGCAAATGAATGTGAGAAAAGTATGAAGCGCTATTTAACTTTAATGTGAATTAGTGAATTATTTTGATAGGAAGTGGATTCAGTTTTAAGTTCTCTGTTATTGGAAAGAGTTAAAATAACAAGACAAAGCAAGAAGAATAACTAGGTGAAATTAAAATAATCCAGGTGAGATCAGTCTCCAAAACTAAACCCTCAAACCAGTCCATCATTTCTGGAAATTATGCAGTTTTAGAAGTTTAGCAACTGGTTTATTACACTTGAGGTTTTGCACCTTAGTTTCTCCATTGGGAAAACTGAAACAATAATAACTAGAATTTATATTCACTTTATAAACTCCTTTATTCACTTAACAAATATATACTGAATGACATCTAGGGAATATTCTATGCACACACTTGGTGTAAAAATTAGAATAATGAAAGCAATGAACAATGTCTGCCATAAAGTACTATTATATTCTACAGAGTGATTTTCTCTTGATATGGCCCTCAAGAGGCCATATCAGAAGTACCCAAGGGGCTCTTTTAAACTTCATTTAAGGTTCTAACCATTCCTGCTAAAAGGAGAGCATTAATGTCATTGAGAAACACTGCTCTATAGTATGATTTAAGCTACCTTTCCAGTTTCATTACCCTTTTTTCTCTATCATTCTTAGCTCTCGCCAAACTCACTGTTCATTATTTACTAGTCTGTGAAGCTGCCTACATGTACATGTTCACACTCATCTATTCCTTTTGGCTTTGAATGGCTGTACTCTCCCACTCATCCTTCTTTCCACTTAAAATATTACTTATCCTTCAAGACTCACCCCAAAATTCAAGGGCCTTTATAAGGCTGTTCTTAACCTTTTAAGTAGATGTGATTTCTTTCTTGGTTGAGTATCTAAACACTTTGTATTTCTTTATGACACTTAAATTTATGACATGTCATAGATATGAGATAGGAAGCACCAGGAGGGTAGGATCTGTGTCACACTCATCTTTCCTTCGGCATTTTAACACAGTGCTTTTTACATAGCATGGAATCAATTATTGGTGTACAGCATTGGAATACACTCTATTCAGAAAGGATGGATTGCTTACATTTTTAAGAATAGAATTTATTACAATATAGATTCATAATTTTTATTATTTTAAGCTTTCACAATGTTATGTGTGTATAATAGTTCTGAAAATCTATTACATGAGTATATAAATCGATATTAGACTAACATTTTAGATGATATGCATGTCTAAAAACATTCTAGTCATAGTATCTTTTAAAAAGGCGTCCACTGTTCTAAGCTGTAAATTCAATCACAATCCAAAATCATATTTGGTACAGCCAGGTTTTATTCATGAGGTGTTTTTTGGCAAGGACCTAAATTCAAATTGAAAGGGATTCAATTGGGTGATAAAGAGTTGCATGAACACTTACATACTATTAAAATTAATGTGTTATTTGATATCCAGATTTTCTAAAATAGTTTGGACAGTACCCAAAATCAATTTACTTTCAAATACCAAGTAAGTAAAGTTTTACATGAATATATACCTTATCTAGCATTTATACTGGACTACGATATGGCAAGGACACAGATGCCTCTTATAAGCTAATCATTTCAATCCAGCCCACAATAAACTCAGTATTGTACTTTTGGGAAAGTTATACCATATATCCTGCAAAGTAACTTACAAAGTAAAGTAACAGAAATAACATTGCAAAAGATTAAAATAATAGAAATTATAAATCTACACTACAATAAATTCTATTTTTAAAAGCATACATCCAGAGCATGATGATGAATATTACAAAATTAGAATTCTTGAACAAATTCCTCAGCAGTATAATATGAGATACTAGCAAATATTATAGCCAACATTCATTAAATTGTGCATCAAAGCAGATCAAGCTTCTTAGGATTTTTTTTTATAGCATTCACCTGTGATTCCTAATGTGCTTTATAGTGCCTAGAACACAGTAGAGGGTCTATAAGTATCTTCTAGAATATGTGAGTGTAATACACTGAATTAGAAGTAGGGGGATAAAAGGAGATATGGACCTTCTCACCAAAAGAATAATAAAGGTAGTAAAACAAAGTAGCAAACTGTGGATACCACAATAACAGTAAGGTATTAGAGGAACCAAAACTTAATGCAGAAAGTATTAAACAATATTCTATGATTCTGAGCAGGGAGCAGTGACATGACAAAAGCTGTGTTTAGGTTTAACAGTAAGTGCTAGGAGGAGAGGGATACAGGGGGGAACTTATTTTGAAATCCAGATATCACCACATGGACTAGTTTTATAGTTGTAAGAAGAGAGTGAGAAAAAAGGATGGATCTGCCATCCTAATACTATTTAAAATGATAGGTCCCTAAAAAATGGCACAGCATATTTGGGTTGGTTTAGAAAGTGTTTCCAGGGGGAAAAACGTAAGTACTATCCATATAAGTATATGTAAACTAATGGAAGGAAACAGTATACTCACAGTCGCCTTCATATTTCCTAGAAACTTCCTGTGAAGCGTTTTAAAGATTAACTATCTCAGCATTATACCTAAAAAATCTGGAATATATGAGTACAATAGAAGGAAACCATCAAAAAATCCAGTGTAACTTGACAAAATTATATCTTGCAGAGAACTCTTATTTAAAAAAAAAAAGGCAGGTAATCAATGAATTGATTTTATTTTTTTCAAAGTATTTTAATGGTAATATTGAACTATCTTCTCTTCAGTTCTTAAGTAACTTCCCTGACATGAAGAAAAAAACATTAACCGCATTCTACTGTTTTAAATATGCCTAGAGAGGAGACTACCAATAGCTACTGGTAACAGCTTTTGTAACTGCTAGGAGAGGGAAAGAGCTTTGGTCACTTCACCAAAGGTGTGCAACAAAGCAGTCATATTTGGCAGAGCCATCACATCAATGCCATATATAAACACATTGTTGTGGATAGAATGTCCCCTCAAAATGCACAGCAACTTAAAGGCCCCACCTTTCAAATACCATAATCGGATTCCTCACCCATACCATTGTTAACAGTGTTAAGAAGGTGGGAAATCCAATTACTGCATTTGAAAGGGGGGCCTTTAAGAGTTGATTGGATCATGAGGACTGTGCACTCATGAATGGATTAATCTATTCATGGAGTAATGGGTTAATGGTTTAATGGGCTATCAGGTACTGGTTCTGATGGCTTTGTAAGGAGAGCAAGTGAGCATGTTAACTCTCGCTCATGCCGTACTTGTCATGTGATACCCTGCATTGCCACAGGACTCCACACATCACCACCAAGAAGAAGGCCTCAGATGGGTTCCCTAGACCTTGGACTTCCCAGCCTCCAAAACCATAAGAAATAAATTTCATTTTTTTATAAATTACCCAGTTTCAGGTATTCTGTTATAAGCAACAGAAAAATCCTAGATTATAGTGAGGGCTTAGAAGACAAGACAACCAGGGAAAGTTTGGAATCTCTTTGAGATTGGTTAAGTGGTGGTGAACAGAATACTGATAAAAGTATGGACAGTAAAGACCATTCTGAGGAGGTCTTAGGTGGAAATGAAGAGCTTATTGGAAACTGGAGCAAGTCACCATTGCTATGAACTGGCAAAGAATGTGGCTGCATTGTATCCATGCCAAGGGCTTTATGGAATGTGGAACTTAAAGGTGATGAACCACAGTAGCTGGTGGAAGAAAGTTCTAAGCAGTAAAGCATTTAGGAGCTGTGTGGCTACTTCTAACAACCTAGCCTGTTTATGACAGCAAAGGCATGACATAAAGGCAGAATTTGTAAATAAAAGGGAAATAGAAGGTAAAAAGCTGAAAAACTTAGCCTGGCCACATTTATAGTGAAAAAAGTGTATTTAGGAGAGGAAACCAAGGATGTACTCCAGTGACCCTCTTTTAAGGATATTAGTACAGGAGTAAGGGATCAACAAAAGAATGAAAAAAAGACCCTGAAAGCATCTCAGAGATTTTCGAGTCTACACCTCCTATCATAGGCACAGAGGCCTAGGAAGACAAAATGGTTTCAGGGAAAAGGCCAGGGGCACCTTCCATAGGCTTCCTGGCCAAGGCTGCCTAGGGAAGTTGCTCCCTGCACCCCAGCATAGCACTCCTTGGCTGCCCCAGCTGTAGCTAAACTGGCCCCAGGTAGTGTTGGACCTGCTGCTTTGGAATATACAAGCTGAAAACCTTGGCAGCGTCCACATGGTGTTAAGTCTGCAGGCTCACAGAATGCCAAAGCCGTGGAGGCATAGCAGCTTCCACCCAGATTTCAAATAATGTACCGAAATGAGTGAGGGCGCAGAGAGAACAAAAACAGAGGAAAAGGCAAACGTCTGTCTCTCTATCCTCTGGAGCTGGTATACACTCTTCTCTCCTGTCCAGCAACATCAGAACTCCAAGATCATCAGTCTTTGGGCTCTAGGACTTAGACCAGCGGCATCCCCGGGCTCTCAGGCCTTTAGCCTTGGACTGAGAATTACACTATCAGCTTCCCTGGTTCTGAGGGTTTGGGGCTTGGACTGAGCCACACTACCATCATCCCAGGGTCTCCAGCTTGTAGATGGCCTATCACAGGATTTACTAGCCTTAGTAGTTGCATGAGCCAATTCCCCTAATAAAATCCCTCTCATATATCTTATATACATTGGTTCTCTCTCTCTGGATAACACTAATTAATACATACATCAAGGTCCAAAGAGGACTTCTAACATAACCTCCTCTGAAGCTCCCCAAAGCACAGAAGAAAATATGCTCATGTTCATTGTCTATGAATCCAATGATACAGCATATAATCACTGACTTCGCAAAATCTATAAACTTAAGGGGAAAAAGACAATTGTTATCCAATAAACCCATGCTATCCAAAGAACATTCACTATCCAAACTGGAGTTACAACATATTGAAATTTACAGAATTACACAGAGCTTTCAGATTATAAAAAAGATTTATGATCTTTCCAGACTACTCAAAGCCAGACTGGAAACTATAGGATCCAATCTAATCTTATTCAGTGTTTAGAAGTACATATTTCTGGTGAAAGGGTCACATGCATAGACAACAGCTTGGAAAACGAATGCTTTAATCTCAAAATAGAAGCAATTTCTTTTTACAAACTGAATTGATGACATGGAAGTAAATGTCATTATAAGTGTAGAGCAAATGGCTCATATCACTGAATTCAAAACCACCAATGAAATCACAGGAAACAAGGCAGACAAATAAGCAACAAACATCTGAGCTACAAAACAAATTCTCTTTTCTTTGTAAATCTTCTTCTGCCATTTACTCCTAACAGAACCAACATGTTCACTATACTGTTAAATTAAAATAAATATGATAAAGAGTAATAAACTCAAAGCTGAAAAAGGTGTTTCTCAGGATTTTATCTCTGCTTATTTCTTTGGAAAATATAAAGTGAAGAAAAATAGATATAATACTAGAAAGATATGTATCTTCATTTCAGGTAGGCTCCTGTTTGGCAAGAGTTTCAAGTTAATTGAGATATGAATGATGAAAACATAGTTAACAGACATATGGAAAACCCAAATTTTTATTCAGCTCCTAAGACAGTGAACCAAGGATTTCCCAGGGCAACATCAAAAAGATCTAATCTATATTTTTAAATTATTTGTCAGAAACTTTTTTTTCAAAAGCTTCAAAAGTCATAGGTTATGAACCCACCTAACTAAATCCAGAAAACTATTCATTATTTCCCTTTCTTTGCTTTACCCCACTGTATCCATTTAAGATCATTAATCTGCAAATTCATGTTTGGAGCCAATGAAAAGGAGTCAGCAGCCAGAAAAGGGCAAAAGAGAATCAGTTTTCCTAGCTCAATATCCAAGGCAGATAGTTAAGATCTTGGTTTACAAGTCAGCCAATACACAGCTTTCCCAAAACCCTGCCATGTACACCATTCCTTGTGACTAGGGATATGTACTGGTTTAAGGGTGCACTCAAGTTTTCTTTTGGGACTAGAGTCCTACCTTGAACACTAGTCTCTCCAAACTGAGTACTGATGAGCCATGTTAGCCTTTATCAGATCTCTCACCATGAGGAGCAGACCTTGACTTTGAATCAATCGCTTACTAAAGACCTACTTCAACCCATCCAGACATCCCCCCTTCAATTTAACAGAGACTCCTGATGCCCAGACTTAACAAAAGAAATAAATAGGTTTGTTGGTATTAGCTATATTAGATCTGAGCTCTGTAAGTCTCCTGAGACTTTCCCCAACTGGACCTGGCATGCTAATCATCTTTCTATAGTGCCATCACTGAGTTCCTAGGACAAAAAGTCTGGGTGGGTATGACAATATGTCTTAATATATATGACAGTCCTACTATGTCATGTCAAGTAATTTCCATGAATTTTCTTATCTAATCATCACAACAATGCTGTGAGGTCAGAACTAATATCATCCCCACCTTACAAAGAGGAGAATGAAGCTGAGAAAGGATAAGGGACTTGCCCCCAAATTAACCAGGCAGTCTGACTTTAAAAACTCTGTTTTTATAGAAATTAGGCAATATATACCAAATATTTCATCAAGCCTCTAATATCACCAAGTGTGAGATAACCATTATTTTAGCTAAGAAAAAAGATACTCTATCATTTAAACTGATACAGTGCTATCTTATGATTGCCACTCCAAACGTAGGCCCTAGCCAGTGCCAGACCATAAATTGTCTACAACATAAAAACAGAAAATGAGTGTTTAGAAACTTTTGTAACATTTTGATATTGCAGTGAATTTTTTATTGTATTTTATAAAAGTGGTGAAGATAAAAAATAAAAACTAGACCTTTGCTTCAGATAGTCTGAAAAACAGTGGCACAGAATTTTTATTCTTTTCTTATTCTATAAGTTCTTTTAGACTTAAGGCATAGACTATCATTATAGATCATACCTGGGATTATTTCACTTGAGCATAAAAAAAGGAAAAGAGGAGCAAAATAAATTGGTTAAGGTATTCATAAAACTTTTTCACATTCAGAGTCTGACTCTCCTGAATCTCTTTTTGATGCAGAGTCATTGGTATCCATGTTCCTCTGAGGTACCAAGACTGCTCCACAATCAGCTCCTGTGTTTAAATCCCAAGTACTGTCTTAACAGAAAGACTTAGGCAACAACAGTTGTGTCAGTATACATCCAAACATCAGAAAGTTAAAAAGTAAAAATAAAAAAGGTACATTTTAGAATCCTCAAACAGTGATACATTTGTTTCCCTGTCATTCCTAAAATGTCTGATGCTCTCTACTATTTATTTGAAAGAAATTACTTTTCTCCCTTAAAGTCTGTATTTCATCCCTTACCTATACTCATAGACAACATACTGGCTGATACTTTGCCAGACAGTCTTTATTATCTACGCTGAAGATGAGTGGGTAGTCCATGAGCAGAATTACGTTAACATAGCCCAAACAATATAATTAAACACACCAAGTGACAGCATTCTGGAAGCTCAATTCTCTTCATCTTCTACTTATATTAACTTGAGAATTCATTAACAAAAATACCCTGGTATCTAAATATGCCTTGTTAATTAATAAGGCATTGCCAAAAGCTTGAGAACATATTCCACTTACAAACATTGCTAATGACTACTCTTTCTTCCTGGCTATAAAAGCAATAAATATTATCATGGAAAGTTTGGAATATACAGAAAAGCATAATAATAATGAAAATCACTCATAATGCAAAGTTCAAATTAATAAATGGGCCTTCTAGTTAATGTTAGTCTAGCGTGAACTCAAAATGATGTTTTTTTGGTTTTTGTTTTGTTTTGTTTTTTTGTGACCGGTAAGGGGATAGCAACCCTTGGCTTGGTGTCGCCCGCACCGCACTCAGCCAGTGAGCGCACTGGCCATCCCTATGTAGGATCCGAACCTGCGGCCTCGGTGCTCCCAGCGCCGCACTTAGCCGAGTGAGCCACGGGGTCGGCCCAAAATAGATGTTTTAATTTGAAAAACTATGATCAAATTCAAAGAAGCTAAGAGAATAGAAATGTTGATAAACTGTACACCTAATTTCAGTCACATGGTGACTCAAATTTATCATGCCCCAAAATGTTGGTGGAACATGGTTAACAAATGTTGCTGAATCAGCTAAATGGGAAAAATAAAACCAAAACAAACAACTCCAATACCTACCTCATTCCATAGATAAAAACTAATTTATTGAGGATTACACACTTAAGTATAAAATCCATAATCCCATAACCATAAAGATATCAGATACCATAACCATAAAGAAACCTAACAGAGAACCTTCATGACCTTGGGGTACACAAAGATTTATTAAACAAAACATAGAAAGTACCTATAACCCAATAAAAAAGGGAAAAAAATTTGAATAGACTTCAAAAAGTGAGGTATATCAATGGCAATAAGCAAATTAAAAGGTGCGCAATATCATTCATTATTAGGGAAATAGAGATTGAAATCACAGAATATTAATACTATACCTGCTAGAGTATATAAAATAAAAAATGACTAAAAAAACCAAGGAAGCTAGACACAAAAGGGTATACTCTATATAATTCTATTTATATGAAATCCAAGAAGAGACAAGTTCAACTATGGTGACAAAAATCACCTGGGGACAGTGGGAAGGTTGTGATGAGAAAGAAAATCTTTATAAAGTAATAAAAATATTATTCCTTATTTGGAATGGTGGTTACATAGGAATATAGAACTGTCAAAACCCCCTGAACTGAGCACCTGCATTTTTTATTTTATGTATACAAATGTTTATTTATATATATTATATATTATATATACACACATACATAAAAATCTAAGAATATGTGTTTAAGTATAAGTAAGTCTTCTTTGTACAATAGTTTAATAAACAAGCATATACTGAGTTCCTAGTATGTGCTAGGTGGTCTAAATTATTCATTTTTGTGTTACAAATGATCATATCTTAAATTCACTTAAAACACTGCAACACAAATACTATTATTAAAGTAAAAACTCTTTAAATCTCTCTCTTAAGGAATAACTTGTTAATTCTCAGATGATAACATGATTCAGTGCCTTTTCAGCACACAGTTAAGATACTCCATATCTTTTAAAAAAGAAATATGCCACTATTTGCAGAAATGAAAACTATATATAATTTGAATTACTAGCTAATTACAATTAAATATTTTGAAAATTATTTATGTATACTTATGTTTGCTATTAGTTACTACCCATTTATGAACTTATACATTTTAGAATACCTTCCTACAGCTTGATAGTTAACCAAGGCCTGAGAAAAGCACTTTTATAACAGTGGCACTAACAGCAGATATCGTTAGACTTGATACTATGCTATAGTGGGATGATCAGAACTGTCCTTGGCTTTTCTGTCTGCATGGTATTTGTGAACAATACTCAGGTTTCTACAGCACAGAACATTTCCAGCAAAACTGTTAATCATCTGCAAAACAACCACTGAATTTCAAAATATTTCTTTGGTAGAGAAATGTTTACTGTCTTTTGCTTAGAACGTTATGCTTGAGTCATTATATTATCTGGTGCACTGGTGCACTTTCTCGTCATAAAATTGCATCTCATGACAGCAAATCTTCAATACTGTCATTACAGATCTTTCACAAGTATGTGTTTTTAGAAATTCATGTGCTTCTTTGTGATTTCAAAATTGCTATTTATATAACAATTGCAAGTTCCAGGCAAAAGAAACTATTATTTAACACACACAAAGTACCAAAACACTGCCCAGGATGAACTCCTGATTCTTCCAAGTTTCACAGTTCTTCTCAATTCAATTAAGAGAAGAAAAAAAAAAAATCTCTTCTTGATTTAAAATTCTCTGATTCATTTCTTATCATAAATAATAATGATGTAAAATTACTATGGTTGTGTGTACTGAGGATTATAATAAATGCCGTGTGTCGAAGGGGGTATTACTAGAGTAATTTTCAACATCTATATAATTAGTTCACATATTTAATGGCCTGTTACATGTTTAGCTGGCAAGTTTCTACATTTACTAACCTCATAATTTTAAATTAGAAAATTATATTTCAATCTACCTACTGTTTTTGTTTTGACTACATCCAAAATATATTAATAGTGGCACATATAGTCAGTAAATGAACCATTATTTCTCCAAGGTGTATAAAATACAAGCATAGTGATATCTATTGCATTAAATTTTCCTGCCAAACAGGAAAACAATTAAAGTTGTGTTAACTATAAAATCTGCATTACACTAATTTTAATAAAAGGAAAAGATTTACCTTATTTTTTTTAAACTTCAGACATACAGTCATGTGAATGGTAACCTAATGCTGACTGTATAAAATATGAACTATGCAAAGGTTTTACAGCTGGTTTTGATCAGCTTCCTTTGTTTAACATTAAAAGTTAACTTCCAGAAGACACATACAAGCTATACATCCTACAGGTAATGATTACCAGATGGAGATGTTCCTGTTAACATGTCTGATGTCATGAAGAATATGCTGTAAGATGGGAGGGGTGGGGAAGCAACTTGGACAGAGATTCTGATGCATTTTCTGCTACAAACAGGCTCTTCCCAACTACACTGGCTAGGAAAATCGAAGACTCTTTAGCACCAAAACAGTTTTCTAGTTATTAAACAGAATGATGTAAGGTTATATTCAGTATGTATGGCCAAACAGTTTTAAAAATTAAAGACACTTTTAATTATTAGCCCCTTTTCCCTGTCAAAATAACTAAGTTGCAGCACACTGAGTAACATAAACGATTTCCTACAATCAACTCAGAACAAAATCCAACCTACTGTCAGGCCCTGGGAGTCTAGATGCCCAGTCTCCCCAGCAGGACCCCCAGAAATAGTTTTCTCTACACCAAACTATTTGATGTACCGATATTGTTACCATCTAAAATACTAAGTGAAAACTAAGGTCAAAACTGAATGGTTCTCAATTTCTATTGATTGTAGTCTGGTAGCTTTCTAATTTTTATCTCCCTTTGTTCCTTTTCACATAGGCTATATTCCCCTCAAAATGAATTACTCAACTTTCTCCAAGTGTTTTCCTACCTGTACCATCCACTATTCAACACTCTTTCTAATCTCTATGTGGTCAGACACCACCTATTTCTATGACCAGCATAAAAATTATTTCTTCCATGAAGTTTTTCCTGATTCTTAGAGGAAGAAGTAATTTCTCCCTCTGTGAACCATTATGACACCCTGTAAGACATTACATCTTCATTAGTAATATATAATTTCTGAATTATATCACATCTGCTCCCTCTCCACTGAGGTAGAAGTTATTCTCTATATAACCTACCACAGAATTTTGCTTATGATAACTGCCTAAGAAATGTTCATAGAATATATTAATAAAAACCTGTATTTCTCTGCAGGGCCAAATGCTATGGTGGTATGGTAGATGACAAAGACATTTTTCATTTATATTATTAAATGGCACATTATCAGCAGTAAAGCTCAATAAACACAAAAATAAAGGAATGTAAATTAAAATGACAAATATCTCATTCCTCAACTTTTCTTTTTACCTAAAATTTCATGAAATTAACAAAATGTATATTTTGGAGGACAAAAAAAAAATAAAGCTAAAACAACCCTGGAAAATACACAATGGCATTAGTGGGGCAAAACTTTGAGGAATTTCTAAAAGATAGAAATTAAACAAAATCAGATAGGTGGTAGAACTGGTTGGGAAAAAAAATCCACCATCTAAAACATAAGTTACGACTGTCAAGTATGTATAATCAACCCCTGGGAAGCTCCAAACTCAAAGAGGATAAAGCAAGAGGGACCCCTGAGGCAATCATCTGGGTGGAAATGTGGTAACCAATGAAGAAAAAAAAGAACCAAAATTTTCCTCAGAAGAGTTGAGATGAAGTCCATGGAGAATAGAGTCCATAGGACCAGAAAAAAAGGTCCACTCAGAGCCTCACAATTCCCCGTTCAGTCTCAAGCCTACTACTTCCAAGATCTGAGCAGGCTCTTTACTAAATATATCCTCTCTCAAAGTCAGACCGTGCTATGAGCGTGTGCATCCCTAAGCCTGAGTCTGAATGTGAGGGCTAGGGTATCCATACACATGTATGAGAACCCCTTCACCATGCAGCCACGGTTGGAAAGAGAAGGGGAATGGATTGCACGATGCCATAACTTCCCAGTATGAAACTCTGTGAGGTCAGATAATTCTAAATTTGAACCTAGCAGTCCAGCTCATTAGATACACTGTTCAGGGTAAGGGATATTACATATTTTATATAACGATTAGTCAGCTTGATACAGTACATGATGATTGGTACAGATTCAGTTTCAAAAGCACAACTCACTATTTTATTCATCCACAGAGTAAGGAAAATATGAATAATATGCAAAAGTATGCAAATGTATCCCCCACATTACTAACTTAAATACTTGGGAATAAATTCTAGACAAGCAACAAATTAATCAAAACTTCGAATTGAGGCAGTAGAGAAAATCAGGGTAAAAAATGAACTCTGCTACAATTGACTTTTTCCATTTATTATTTTTTTTAAATTTCAGTTTATTTTTTTTCATTGTTCAAGTTTGTGGAGTGCAGTTTGTTTCAATACATGCATATGTTGTATAATGATCTGACCAGAACAGTTAGCATATCTATCACATAAACATTTATCATTTCTTTATAATTGATATAATATGATTAAATCTAACTAGATACAGATGGAGAGACTCTAAGATTCTTGAAACAGAAGAGAACATACTGCTAGTAATGTTATGGAATTAAAAATAGTTAACTATTTCACTAAAATGTAGGAATTCAGGGGACCAGAGAAGTAAAACTGTTCTAAATGTTCCATGAGGCAAGGCAGAAGAGAGAAATAAAAGCATTCTTAAGGTAACCCAAAGGCCAGCCCTTGAGAAGGTATCTAAGCCAGGTGGTGAGTTCCCAGGTCAGAGCCTGGCTCAGGGAAGCAAGGTTTGGGACTGTTTGGGGGCTCTGGGAACTTAGGGACTGGCATCAGGTGGGGCCTCCCTGAGCTGCTTCTGGAACTCAAGGCACATCTGCTGGTTGGACTCTAGCAGCTCCAGTTGGCAGATATGGAGGTGGTTATGGGACCGCGCCCTTTTTCTAAGCAAAAACAACAGATGACCTAAACGGATAAAAGGTGGCGCCCAAGGGAAGTTAAGGGGGAGGGCTAAGCATAGAAAGGCAAGGCACATGCACATTTGACCTTTTCAAGGATTGACCTAAGCTTGGAAATCCCCGCCTGCTAAGTATATAAATATGATCTTTTGTGTTACAATAAACAGAACTGCCTGACAGAACCCCGGCTGCGTGTGTATGTGTTTGTTTCCTATCTGGGAGAGCAGTGGCATGCTCACCCATCTCTTGGAATCTCTTTTTGCCCCATGTCCTGGGGGGGAGAAAAGGGCAATCCCTTTGGCCCTAACCCTGTAGGGAAAGGAAAAGCCTGTTGGGGTCCTGTGCGGCTGCCGGAGACGCCCACCAGGTGGTGATTCTTGTCCTCCAGGTCCTAACAGGAGTTAATCTGGTCCAACATGAAGTTGATGGCAACATATTCTGCTTCCTCAAAGCCTTCACACTTGCCTTCTGTGCCTGCTTCCACTGGCATGCCCAGGTTCCCCATTGGGGCCCAACACCACAGACTTCAGCACCACAAGGGCCACATGGCAATCAGGAATGTGGCAACTGTCATGCCGAATGCCAGTACACAGCAGAAGTTGGCGGTGGTGGATGCAAGACAGGGCCAGAAGAATTTGCTTGTTTCTGATAGTGAAGGATTTATCAAAAAGTTTGTCATAATGGATTTTGTTTTATGAGAGTTGAATAAAATACTTATTTTCCTTTCTTTTGTATGTGTGGAATGGTCATTGGTTATGTTGTCTATGTTTATCATCTTTCTTCTATTCCCTCATTAATCTCCAAGGAAGTTTGTCAATTGTAGTAGTCTTCTCAAAGAACTAATACCTGAATTGATTTATTAGTTCTATGTATATCTTCCTGTCTTCTATTTCATTAATTTATTTTATCTTTGTCTCTCTTTCTGATTTATTTTGGTTTATACGAAGGGTCCTCAAAAAGCTCATGGAAAGATTCATATAATCTTTTACTTTCACTTTTCCACAAACTTCTTAAAGTACCCTTATGTTACCTATCATTCTTTGTTCCCTAAGTTCTTCAGATTAGGACTAAATTCCATTTATGTTTCATCTTGTAACAGTGACTAGGTTTACAGCTATAAATTTTTTTGTCATTATACTTTTAACTCTGACCCATAGTTTCCTTTCTTCACTACTATCTATGTAATTTTTTTATTGGTAAAAGTTTGATTTCTTTTTTGCTCCCTAAAGAATGTGCCAACTAATTGAGTACTTTTACAATTATTTTTTATTTCTAATTTCCTTACAGTAGAGCCTGTATATTTTGTTCAAGTGTGTGTATTTATACTCACACATATATAAAATACACTCTCATGATTGTATTACTCAATTCAGCTGTATTTTTTTCTATTAGATCTGATCAATTCTGAGACAGGTGTATTGAAGTTTCTTTAATTTTTTTTTTAACTAAGCTGTTCTTGAATTTCTAAGTTTTTGTATTATATAGTTAGCTTCTATCTTATTTGAATATACTGGTTAATAACTGTTATACCTGCAAAAATTCACTTTAATCATTATGTAACACTGTATTTCCTATATTAATGTTCTCATATGCTATATCTTTTATGTTTACCTGATATCCCTTTAATCATCTCTTTAAGTATACTTGTTTAATTTTCTTTTAATTTATCAATATACCATGTAGTTGATTTTTGTGTCCCTTTACCAATTCCTAATTTTCCCCCTTCGCTCTCCCACTTCCCCACCATCAACATGATATCTCTTCAGTTATCTTAACAAGTTCAAGGAATTGATGATTTTTGTGTCTTGCCCCCTCCCACCACTGATTTGTTTGTATATTTATTTATTTATTTTTATTAGCTCCCACATATAAGTGAGAACATGCAGTATTTTTCCTTCGGTGCCTGGCTTATTTCACTTAATATAATTTTCCTTTTTGTCTTTTTTTTTCCTTTTTGTCTTTTTTTTCTTTTTTCGTGTCCGGCAACGGATCGCCACCCTCAGTGTCGCGCCCGTACCGGACCGGGACCGGCAACGGGATCGCAACCCTCGGTGCTGCGTCCGCACCTCGCTCAGCCAGTGAGCGGGAACCGGTCTGTATGTGGGATCCGAACCCTCAGCGGGAACGCCACCGCGCTTCCCAAGCGGCGCACTGTAGCAGTGCGCCACCGGGCCGGCCCCAATTTTCTATAAGTCCCTCCATGTTGCTGGGAATGGTAGTATTTTATTTTTTTTGACAGCAGAGTAGTATTCCATTGTGTAGATATACCACACTTTCCTTATCATTCATCTAGTGACAGGCATTTAGGCTAGTTCCCACTCTTGGCTACTGTAAATAGTGCTGCCATAAACAGGGGAATACAGGTATTATGATTTCCATTCTTTTGGGTATATACCCAGCAGTGGGATAGCTGTGTCATATGGTAGATCTACCTGTAATTGTTTGAGGAACCTCCTTACCATTTTCCATAAAGGCTGCACCATTTCAAAGTCCCACCAAAATGTAGGAGGGTCCTCTTTTCTCTGCATCCTCCTCAGCATTTATTATTCTCAGTTTCTCAGATATTAGCAAGCCTGACTGGAGTGAGATGATATCTCAAAGAGGTTTTGATTTGCATTTCCCGAATGCTGTGTGATGTGGAGCATTTTTTCATGTGTCTGTTGGCCATTCGTATATCTTCCTTTGAAAAATGACTATTCAGTTCCTTTGCCCATTTTTTAATTGGGTTACTTGTTTTGTTTTGTTTTTTGCAGTTAAGCTGTTTGAGCTCCTCATATATTCTAGATATTAGTACTTTGACAGATGTATATTTTGCAAATATTTTCTCCCACTCTATTGGTTGTCTTTTAACTCTGTTAATTGCTTCTTTTGCTGTGTAGAAGCTTTAGATTGACACAATTCCATTTCTTTATTTTTCCTTTTTTGGCCTGTGCTCTTCGGGTCGTATTCATAAAGTCTACGTACAATCCTTCTTCCTAAGTGTTTCTCTTGTGCTTTCTTTTAGGAGTTTTATTGTTTCAGGACATATATTTAATTCTTTATTCCATTTTGAGTTGATTTTGGCATATGGTGAAAGGTATGGGTCTAGTTCCATTCTTCTACATATGAATGTCCAATTTTCCCAGCACCATATACTGAAGAGGCAGTCTTGTCCCCAGTGTGTGTTCTTGGTCCCTTTGTCAAAGATCAAATAGATGAAGGTCTATCAGTTGATTTCTGGGTTGTCTATTTTGTTCCATTGGTCCCTGTGTCTGTTTTTATGCCAGTACCATGCTATTTTGGTTACTATAGCTTTGTAGTATACTTTAAAGTCGGGTAGGGTTATGATTCCAGCTTTATTTATTTATTTATTTATTTATTTATTTATTTATTTATTTATTTATTTATTTATTTATTTATTTATTTATTTATTTATTTATTTATTTATTTATTTATTTATTTATTTGCTCAGGATTATGTTGGCACTTCGTGGTCTTTTGTTATTCTGTACGAATATTTGAATTGTTTTTTTCATTTCTGAGAAGAACGTCATTGGAATTTTGATAGGCACTGCATTGAATCCATACATCACTTAGGTCAGTATGGACATTTTAACAATGTCAATTCTTCCAATCCAAGAGCATGGGATATCTTTCCATCTTCTTGAGTCCTCTTTAATATCTCTCAACAATGATTTGTTGTTCTCATCATAGAGATTTTTCACATCCTTTGGTTAACTTTATTCCTAGGTTTTTTTCTATTTGTTTGTTTTTGTTTTTGGTGATTATTGTAAATGGGCTAGCTTTCTTAATTTCTTTTACTGCTAGTTCATTGTTGGAGTATAAAAATGCTACTTATTTTGACATGTTGATATTGTATCCTGCTACTTTGCTGAAACCATTTACCAACTCTAAGAGTTTCTTGTAGTGTCTTTAGGCTGTTCTATATATATGATCATAACATTTAAAAACAGGGACAACTTAACTTCATGTTTTCCAATCTGGATGCCCTTTACTTCCTTCTCTTCACTGATTGCTCTGGCTAGTACTTCCAATACTATAATGAATAGGCTAGTGAGACTGGGTATCTTTGTCTTCTTCCTGTTCTTAAGGGAAAAGCTTTCAACTTTTCCCCATTCACGATGACACTGGCAGTTGGGTTTATCATATATGGCTTTAATTGTGTTGAGTTACTTTCCTCCTAACCAAATTTATAGAAAGTTGTTATCATGAATGAATGTTGAATGCTGTCAAATGCTTTTTTGGCATCTATAAAGTTGATCATATGGTTTTTGTCTTTGATTTTGTTGATGAGGTGTATCACATTTATTGACTTGCATATGTTGAACCAAACTTGCATCCCTGGGATGAATCCCACTTCATCATGGTATATAATTTAAAGTGTGTTGTTATATTCTATTAGCTAATATTTTATTAGGAACTGTTGCATCTACATTTATCAAAGGTATTGGCCTGTAGTTTTCTTTTTTTGTTGTATGTTTGTCTGGTTTTCTAATCAGGGTGATGTTTGCCTCAGAGAATGAATTTGTGAGAATGGTTTCTGTTTCAATTTTTTGGAATAGTCTCTGGAGAGTTGGTATTAATTCTTTATTAAAGGTTTGGCAGAATTCTGCAGTGAAGCTATCTGACCCTGGGCTTTTCTTTGTTGGCAGACTGCTGACTATATCTTTAATGCCTTTGATTGTTATTGGTCTGTTCAGATTTTATGTCTTCTAGGTTCAGTCTTGGTAGTTAGTGTGTCTCCAGAAATTTATCCATTTCTTCCAGATTTTCAAATTTGTTGGCATACAGTTATTTACAATAGTCTCTAATGATTCCTTTTATTTCTGAGGTATCGGTTGTAATATCTACTTTTTCATTTCTAATTTTTGTTATCTGTTTCTTCTCTCTTTATGTAGTTAGCCTAGCTAATGGCTTGTCGATTTTATTTATTTTCTCGTAAAACTAACTTTTTTTTTTCATTGATCTTTCATATCATTTTTGGGCTTTCTACTTCATTTAGTTCTGTTCTGATCGTAATTTCTTTCTTTTTTTTTTTTTTTTCTTTTTCCGTGTCCAGCAACGGATCGCAACCCTCAGTGTTGCCCCCGTACCGGACCAGGACCGGCAATGGATCGCAACCCTCGGTGTTGCCCCCGCGCCTCGCTCAGCCAGTGAGCGGGAACCGGTCTGTATGTAGGACCCGAACCCTCGGCGGGAGCGCCGCCACACTTCCCAACCAGCGCACTAGCGCAGTGCGCCACCGGGCCAGCCCCAATCGTAATTTCTTTCTGTCTACTAACTTTGGGTTTGGATTGTTCTTCATTTTCTAATTCCTTAAGATTTAGTATTAGGCTGTTTACTTACCATCTTTCCATTCTTCTGAAGTAGGCATTTATTTAGATAAATTTCCCCCTTAGTGCTGCTTTTGCACTATTCCACAGGCTTTGGTATGAAGTATCATTATTTTCATTAGTTTCAATAAATTTTTTTATTTCCTGTTTAATTTCTGCTTGGACCCATATGTCATTAAGTAAAATGTTCTTTAATTTCCATGTATTGGATACTTGCCAGAGTTTTCTTTGTTATTGATTTCCAGTTTTAATTCATTGTGCTCTGAAAAAATACATGGAATAATTCCAATATTTTTGAATTTGTTGAGACTTGATTTGTGACCTAACATGAGGTCTATCCTGGAGAAAGTTCCATGTGCAGATGAGAAGAATGAATAGAGGCTGATGGATGAAATGTTCTGTAGATGTCTGCCAAGTCCAATTGGTGTAAAGTAGTATTTAGATTGTGTGTTTCTCTGTTGAATTTTTGCTTAGATGATCTGTCCAATGTTGAGAGTGAGGTATTCAGGTCCCCTACTATTATGGTATAGTATCTATCCCTTTTGTTAGGTCTAACAGTATTTGCTTTATATATCTGGCTGCTCTGATGTTTGGTGTATATATGTTTATAATTATTATGACTCTTTCCTGGATAGATCCCTTTACTGTTACACAGTGGCCCTCTTTATCATTTTTTATGGTTTATGGTTTAAAGTCTATTTAATCTGACAAAAAATAGCTACTCCAGCTCATTTTTCATTTCTATTTACATGGTATAACTTTTTCCATCCTATCACTCTAAGTTTATGTGTGTCTTTACAGGTGAAGGGAGTCTCTTGAAGGCAGCATATTATTGGGTCCATCTTCTTAATCCAATCAATCAGTTGGTGTCTTCTTTTTTTTTTTTTTTTTTTTTATCTTTTTCGTGACCGGTAAGGGGATCGCAACCCTTGGCTTGGTTTCGCCCGCACCGCATTCAGCCAGTGAGCGCACCAGCCAATCCTATATAGGATCCGAACACGGGGCGGGAGCATCACTACGCTCGCAGCGTGGCACTCTCCTGAGTGCGCCATGGGGCTGGCCCATCAGTTCGTGTCTTTTGAGTGGGGAATTTAATACTTTTTTTTTTTTACTTTTTATTTTGTTGATATACATTGTGGTTGATTATTGTGGCCCATTACCGAAACCTCCCTCCCTCCTCCCTCCCTCCTCTCTCTTCCTCCCTCTCCCCTCTCCCACCCAACAATGTCCTTTCTGTTTGCTTGTTGTATCAACTTCAAGGAGTTGTAGTTGTTATATCTCCCCCCCCCGATTTTGTGTATGTGTGTGAATTTATTTATTTATTTGTAGCTCCCACAAATAAGTGAGAACATGTGATATTTCTCTTTCTGTGCCTGACTCATTTCACTTAATATAATTCTCTCAAGGTCCATCCATGTTGTTGCAAATGGCAGTATTTCATTCGTTTTTATAGCTGAGTAGTATTCCATTGTGTAGATATACCACATTTTCCGTATCCACTCATCCGATGATGGACATTTGGGCTGGTTCCAACTCTTAGCTATTGTAAAGAGTGCTGCAATGAACATTGGGGAACAGATATACCTTCGACTTGATGATTTACCTTCCTCTGGGTATATTCCCAACAGTGGGATAGCTGAGTCATATGGTAGATCTATCTGCAATTCTTTGAGGAACCTCCATACCATTTTCCATAGAGGCTGCACCATTTTGCAGTCCCACCAACAATGTATGAGAGTTCCTTTTTCTACGCAACCTCACCAGCATTTAACGTTCAGAGTCTTTTGGACTTTAGCTATCCTAACTGGGGTGAGATGGTAACTCAGTGTAGTTTTGATTTGCATTTCCTGGATGCTGAGTGATGTTGAGCATTTTTTCATAAGTCTGTTGGCCATTTGTATATCTTCCTTATAGAAATGCCTACTTAGCAATTTGCCCATTTTTTAATTGGGTTGCTTGGTTTTTTCTTGTTAAGTTGTTTGAGTTCCTTGTATATTCTGGATATTAATCCTTTGTTGGATGAATATTTTGCAAATATTTTCTCCCACTCCGTTGGTGGTCTTTTAAATCTGTTAATTGTTTCTTTTGCTGTGCAGAAGCTTTTTAGTTTGCTATAATCCCATTTGTTTATTTGTCCTTTGGTTGCCTGTGCTTTTGGGGTCGTATTCATGAAGTCTGTGTCCAGTCCTATTTCCTGAAGTGTTTCTCCTATGTTTACTTTAATAAGTTTTATCATTTCGGAGTGTAAATTTAAATCCTTAATCCATTTTGAGTTGATATTAGTATATGGTGAGAGGTATGGGTCTAGTTCCATTCTCCTGCATATGGATATCCAGTTATCCCAGCACCATTTGCTGAAGAGGCAGTTCCTACACCAATGAATAGCCTTGGTGCCTTTGTCAAAGACCAGACGGCAGAAAGTGTGTGGATTGATTTCTGGATTCTCTATTCTATTCCATTGATCAGTGTGTCTGTTTTTATGCCAGTACCATACAGTTTTGGTTATTATAGCTTTGTAGTATACCTTCAAGTCAGGTAGTGTTATGCCTCCAGCTTTATTTTTTTTGCTCAGCATCGCTTTGGCTATGTGTGGTCTTTTATTTTTCCATATACATGTCTGGATAGATCTTTCCATTTCTGAGAAAAATGTCATTGGAATTTTGATGGGGATTGCATTGAATTTGTGTATCACTTTCGGTAGTATGGACATTTTCACTATGTTGATTCTTCCAATCCAAGAGCATGAGATATCTTTCCATCTCCTTGTATCCTCTCTACTTTCAGTAGTGGTTTGTAGTTCTCCTTATACAGATTTTACACATCCTTGCTTAACTCAATTCCAAAGTATTTTATCTTTTTGGTGGCTATTGTAAATGTGCAGGCTTTCTTGATTTCTCTTTCTGCATGTTCACTATTGGAAAAAAGAAATGCTGATTTTTGTGTGTTGATTTTGCATCGTGCTACTATGCTGAAATCATTTATCAACTGCAAAAGATTTTTTGTAGAGGCTTTAGGCTGTTCTATATATAGGATCATGTCATCTGCAAACAGGGACAGCTTGACTTCTTCATTTCCAAGCTGGATGCCCTTTATTTCCTTCTCTTTTCTGATTGCTCTGGCTAGTACTTCCAATACTGTGTTGAATAGGAGTGGTGAGAGTGGGCAACCTTGTCTAGTTCCGGTTCTTAAAGGAAAAGCTTTCAGCTTTTCCCCATTCAGGATGTTATTCACAGTGGGTTTGTCATATATGGCTTTAATTACGTTGAGATACTTTCCATCTATACCTAACTTATAGAGGGTCTTTGTCATGAATGAGTGCTGAATTTTATCAAATACTTTTTCATCATCTATAGAGATGATCATATGGTCCTTGTGTTTGACTTTATTAATATGGTATATCACATTTATTGATTTGCATATGTTGAACCAACCTTGCATCCCTGGGATGAATCCCACTTGATCGTGGTGAATAATTTTACATATGTGTTGATGTATTCTGTTCACTAGTATTTTAGTGAGGATTTTTGCATCTATATTCATCAAGGATATGGGCCTGTAGTTTTCTTTCTTGGTTATATCTTTACCTGGTTTTGGTATCAGGATCTTGTGTGCTTCATAGAATGAGTTTGGGAGATTTGTGTCTGATTCAATCTTTTGGAATAGTTTGTAAAGAATCGGTGTCAATTCCTCTTTGAATGTTTGGTAAAATTCTGCTGTGAATCCATCTGGTCCTGGGCTTTTCTTTGTTGGGGGCTTTCTGATAACAGCTTCAATCTCCTTTATTGTAATTGGTCTGTTTAAATTTTCTACATCTTCATGGTTCAGTTTTGGGAGCTTGTGTGTGTCCAGAAATTTATCCATTTCCTCCAGATTTTCAACTTTGTTGGCGTATAGTTGTTGATAGTAGTCTCAATTGATTCCTTGTATTTCAGATGAATCAGTTCTAATATTGCCTTTTTCATTTCTAATTTTGGCTGTTTGAATCTTCTCTCTTCTTTTTTTAGTTAGCCATGTTAATGGTTTGTCAATTTTGTTTATCATTTCAAAAAACCAACTTTTT
>NW_007726286.1:781635-798839 GCF_000696425.1 Galeopterus variegatus | reverse complement strand
ACTCTTAGTCTATGTGAGTCTTTATGGGTGAGGTGGGTCTCTTGTAGGCAGCATGTAGTTGATTCCTCCTTTTCAATCCAGTCAGCCAGTCTATGTCTTTTGATTGGGGAATTTAAGCCTTTTACATTAAGAGTTGTTATTGAAAGGTGTTGATTTGTTCCTAGGATTTTATTGGTTGTTTGGTTGTCTTAGGTGTCTTTTGTTCCTTGCTTTCGGATTTGCTGTTTGTTTTCTCTGTTTGTTGGTTCCTTAGGTTGTAGATAATGTTTTTGTTTGTTTGTTTTCTCTTCATGATTGGCATTTTTATTATAGTATTGGGTTTTGATTTTTCTTTGGTTTTTATGGCAGTGGTAGTTATTTTTCAGGAATCATCCCAGTACTCCCTTGGGAATTTCTTGTAAGGGTGGTCGTCTGGTGTTGAACTCCTGCAGTTTTTGTTTGTCTGAGAAATATACTATTTGCCCTTCATTTCGGAAGGATAGCCCTGCAGGGTAGATTATTCTTCGCTGGCAATCTTTGTCTTTTAGTATTTTGAATATATCAACCAATTCCTTTCTAGCTTTTAGGGTTTGTGATGAAAAGTCTGATGTTAGCCTAATTGGGGCTCCCTTATAGGTGATTTGAAGGTACTCTCTTGCAGCTTTTAAGATTCTCTCTTTGTCTCTGAGTTTTGCCAATTTGACTATGACATGTCTTGGAGAAGGCCTTTTTGGGTTGAATACATTTGGAGATTGTTGAGCTTCCTGGATCTGAAGATCTGTGATTTTTCCTATACCTGGGAAATTTTCTGCCACTATTTTGTTGAATATGTTTTCAATGCAATCTCCATTTTCCTCCCCTTCTGGAATACCCATGACTCGGATATTTGAGCGCTTAAGGTTGTCTGATATCTCTCTCAGATTTTCTTCAATGTCTTTGATTCTTTTTTTTTTTTCTTTTTTTTTGTCTGCTTGTGTTATTTCAAACAGCCCATCTTCAAGTTCAGATGTTCTCTCTTCCACTTGTGCAAGCCTGCTGGTTAAACTCTCCATTGTGTTTTTTATTTCGTTGAATAACTTCTTCAGTTCGGCAAGTTCTGCTACATTTTTTTTCAGGACATTGATTTTCTTGTACATTTCCTCTTTCAGGTCCTGTATACTTTTCCTCATTTCATCATGATGTCTAGCTGAGTTTTCTTGTATATCATGCAGTTTCCTTACAATTATCACTCGAAATTCCTTGTCAGTCATTTCAAGGGCTTCTTGTTCTATAGGATCTAGACTTTGAGATTTCTTAACTTTTGGTGGTGTAGTTTTTTGATTTTTTTCTATTTCTGGTATCTTTTTTTGATGTTTATTCATTGTGGCAGCGGGTTTCACAGTCCACAGGTTTTATCCTATTGAATAACTAAGGTGTTACTGTGTTTGCCAATTTGGTATGGCTACCTCCGTGACTGCTCAGTTAGCCTCTAGTGTCTTGTGTGTGTGGTTGCCTCGGGTATTGGGCCTCTCCGGGAAGCCACCTCTCTGGTCAGCTTGGACTCTGCTGAGCTGCTGGATCACATGGTACCACAAGGTGTGTGGTCTATGCTGAGCTTCCACTTCCCGTGCAGGACTTCTCCCTGTTCCATGCACTCTGGTCTGGTCTGCAGGTTCACGCAGTAGCGGCCCCACAGGGTGTGTGGTTTCTGCCAAGTCTCCCGCCTCCCTAGCCGGACGACGCCCCACTCTGTGCGCACTAGGCTGGCCTGCAGAATCTCGCAGTGGCGGCCCCGCAGGGTGTTTGTTTTCTGCCAAGTCTCCAACTCCCAGCTGGACGTCTCCCCGCTCTGTGCGCACTGGGCTGGGCTGGGACGTGTTTTCTGCAACCCTCGTCTATTAGCCGGACCTTCAAGACCCTGCTCGGCACCGCCTCGCCCAGGAGGTCTTCCAGGTTTCTGCTAGGCACAGACGACCGGTCGCTCTGGGTGCCTTTGTAGCACTGTGTAGATCTTTCTCGGGACTTATCACCTTCCTCCTGGTATTGCGTTTATTTGTGTACTTGTCTTATCTCCCACACCAGAGCGTAAGCTCCTCGGGGGAGGAGTCCGCAGCACATGGTTCACCGTTGAATCCCCCCGGCACGGACTGACTCTGGCGCCCGCCCGCAGTCAGCTCTCCAGCAGGTTCAAGCAAACTTGGGAACGCTCCGACCACACTATTCCTAATCAGAAATCAGTTAGGCGTTTTTCCGAACTGGTGGCCGCAGAGATGGTATCTGCCTCCCGGTAACAGGAAGTTTACTGGGGGCCGGAGCCCAGGGTGCGGTGGAGTGACATTCGGCCCGGCCTGCACTTCCCTGCCCTCCCAACACTGGCCGGGGACGCCCCATGCCACCAGCCCCGCCAGAGAACCGCAGAGGGAGTGGGAGGGGAGTCCGGCCCGCAGGCCCTGGGAAGCCCCACGCCAGGGCAAGCAAGTGGGAAGGCTCAGTGAGGAGCCGAGCCAGGTGAGGAGGACAGACCTGGTTGAGCTGGGCCAGAGCCGCCTCCACCCGAGAAAATGGAGGCAACCTTGGGGCCGGTGACTGGCCCGGTGGGGCAGGCAGAAGCCGGGTGGGCATCCACCCTGCGAGCAGGGCCGGGCCAGGTGTCACTCACGGGGCTGGGCCGGGCTGGTCGGCTCCCTCTCTGCCTCATCGCTGTCCCCATCCTCGGCCGCCACCGCCTTGGGCTGCTCACTCAGTTCTGTGGTGCAGCTCAGGCGCTCCCAGGAATCTTCTTTAATGCCAGCCCGAAACCTCGAATCTATAGTTGCTTTTTTTATAGTTGTAAATTAGTTTCATGTGGGCGCGCCGGCGGCTGTGGCAGGTGTGCGGGACCGTCAACGCCTAGCAGCGGGCTGCGGGCTACAGGCAGCAAGCGTCAGTCCTGACTCGGAATTTAATCCTTTTACATTAAGAGTTATTATTGAAATGTGTTGTTTTACTCCTGGCGTTTTATTAATTTTTGTTTGGATGTTTTAAAAATCTTTTATTCATTTCTTTTTGATTTATTGTTTGTCTTCCATGTTTGTTGGTTTCTTGGGATAGTAGATAAACTTTTCACCTTATTGTTTGTATTTTTGTTTTAATGGTGGGTTTTGTTCTTTCTTGAGTATTCATGGAGTGATGGTTGTTTTTTAGGTACCAGACACAGTACTCCCTTGAGAATTTCTTGTAAGGCTGGTTGTGTGGTAGTGCACTCCCACAGTTTTTAACTGTTTGGGAAATACACTATTTGTCCTTCATTTTGGAAGGATAGCCTTGCTGGGGTAAAGTATTCTTGGCCAGCAATTTTTGTCTTTTAGTATTTTGAATATCTAATACTATTCTTTTCTGGCTTTTAGTGTTTCTGGTGAAAGGTCTGATGTTAGTCTGATAGGCGCTCTCTTATTGGTGACTTACTACTTCTCTTGCAGCTTTTAAGATTCACTCTTTGTCTTTGAGCTTTGCCAGTTTGACTACAACATGTCTTGGAGAGGACCTTTTGGAGTTGAGTATGTTTGGGGAAATTGGAGCCTCCTGTATCTCTCCCTATACCTGGGAATTTTCCTCCTATATGTTGAATATGTTTTCAATGCCTTTTCCTTTTTCCTCCCCTTCTGGAATACCCATGATTCAGATATTTGAGCACTTAAGGTTGTCTGCTATCTCTCTTTGATTTTCTTCAGTTTAAAAATTTTTTTTTTTTTGTACACCTGTGTTATTTCTAACAGGCTGTCTTCAAGACCAGAAATTCTCTTTTCTGCTTGTTCTAGCCTGCTGTTTAAGCTCTCTGTTGTGTTTTTTATTTCACTGAATGAATCCTTCAGAAAACAGACATATTCATATTGACATAGATACATTCCAAAATTAAGTATAAATGATTTTGAGTTGCCTGCCATTTGGGATTAGTCCTATTTCCAGAGAATGAGATTTGTTATAAAATATATAAAATAAACTGAGCAGATATTTTATAAGACTATTCTTAGAAATAATACTGTATGGAGACTGAAGAAAGGGGAAAGCATAAATTGGATATTTTATACATGACAGAGATAGATATTAAGTTCTGCCAATTTCTTGCATTGCCCCCTCTCTTTTACACTTCAACTAAGACTTTATAAAAATCTACTTTGCTATAGACTTTAAGTGGAGTTAGAGGTCATTTTAAAAAAAGAGACTGACCAGTTAGCACACTTGGTTAGAATGCAGTGCTGATAATACTAAGGTCATGGGTGCAGATCCCCATATCAGGCAGCTGACAAAAAAATGAAAAAAAAAAAAAAAAAAAAAAAGGCAATAACTTATTATCATCTCCAAGGTAAGAAATGGATGATTTTGCTTAACTTACTTGAGCACACAAGAAAAGTAACATCGACAGTCACAGACTCCTATAAGGATCCATGACTTTGTTCAATGTAAGGACAGGGGAGTTATTTATAACATATATGGTAAACTACCCCCTTCAAGGTTGGCAACAGAAAGTCTCTAATTTCAGAGGCTCAAAAGAGAAGTCAAGAGCTGTAATTCTCAATCTCTGAAACCTATCCTTAATTGTTAACCCTACAGGAGTTACATATGGCTTTATAAAGAAAATCATGATGTGTTCTACATATGAAAGTTTGTGAAAGACATAAGCATTTATGTTTCATTTATTCTCACAGTTGATATAGCAAGTCCTTTTCCTACAAAGAATTATCAATTACCTAAATGAGTTATGATTTCTATTTTGACAGAGTTGTTATTTTGACAAACAAGAGATCAGATCTGAGTGTAATGAAGATGGTAACACTTCCAACTGTCTCTGAATCCATTTTTTTCAATATTATAGGATTATAAAAAGTCATGTTTGATTTTCTATTTTGTAAATTTTGAATTAGAGTGAAACACCTGTTTAACAGCAGAATTAGATTCTTAAAATGACCTCTATCTCAAGCTGACCCAGATATTATATTATACTGAGTAATGCAGTTTAAATCACATGCTCTTCAAGCTTATTAAGTTGGAGCAAATTTTAAGTTAAATTAAGTTAAACAAAATGTTCCATAGCAATTTATTCAGAAGTAATTAAAGAATTTATATTTTAATGGCTTTTGAAAATAAGTTAAACAAACCACCCTCTCTACAGCTATCACATTTTCTTTTTTACTATAATTTGAAAAAGTTCAGAAAGAATAATTTTCCTAACAGATATAGTCCAATACTATAGGAACTAATTACAAAGCCTACTTTTATACTTTAAATATCTTTCTATTATTAGATATATACTATTACAATAATTACAATACAAATTGGACTCTATTATGTGAGGTAAATTCCCTTAGGTTTTAGCTATCATTGTATTTATAGTGTCCAATATAACATACAAGACATTCAGCAGACCTCAATATAGTTGAATCAAATGAATGACTTAAAAAATTAGGTTTTGCTTTGTTTTTTTTGAGGATGTCTAAATTATCAAATCAAATAATTGCTTAATCATTTTATAGAAGAATATTAAGCCTACCTTACACTAAAACAGTACTAGGAAAGCAAATCCTGCTATATTAAATAAGGTTATGGGAAGTTTAATAATATTAATACACTAAATTATACACTTAAAGTTTTATGTAATTTATATTTTATTACAATAATAAAAAATATATATTAAAAAATGCATAATCAACAAAACAGCTAAAATGAAAAAGAAACAGTATCAAGTGATAGCAGAGATACAGAGTAACTGGAAGCCTCATACACTGTTGATAGGAGTATAAATTGACATAACAACTCTGGAAAACTATTTGTCAATATTTATTAAAGTTGAACTTTTGCATGCTATATGACCCAAAAATTCTATCCGTAGGTATACTCAACAAAAATATGGGCATATGTCCATTAAAATACATGTAGAAGAACATTCACGGGAACATTACTGTCCACATTTCTATAGCTCCAAACTGGAAAAACTCAAATAAATGTGGGCACTTTGAAAGTTCGTGGAAAGATAGATTTAAAAGACAATATGAATCTTTCCATTTTAAGACTCCTTGTAAATAAAAAGTAAAATGGACAAATTGTGACAAATTCATAGAATGGAATACAACACAGAAATGAAAATAAACTACTGTTACATAACAACATGATGAATTTCATAAACATAATATTGAGTAAAACAACCTAGACTCAAAGGAGCATACACTAAGATTTCATTTATATAAAGTTCAAAAATGAGCAATACTCTATGGTTAGAAGTCAGAATAATAATAAAATTGAGAATAAAAAAGAACAAAACAGAGTAGGATAAAATATTTGTAGATTACCTATTCAACAAAGAACTTACATCCCAAACATATAAAAAACTCTCTAAACTGGACAGCAAGAAAACAAACATTTTAACTTAAAACACTCAAAACACTTGACATCAAAAAGGATCTATGTATGGTAAATAAGGAATGAAAATATGTTAAACGTCATTATCTACTGCGGAAGTGCAAACTAAAGCCATCAAGAGATACTACAAACCCATGAGAATGACTAAACTAAAAAATACTGGCAATACCAAATGCTGGTGAAGATTTGGGAAAACTGGATCTTTCACACATTGCTGGTGTGAATGCAAAGTGGTATAGCTGCTCTGGGAAACAGTATGGCAGTTTCTTTTAAAATTATTCAGGAGGATTTTAAGTCTTGATTCTAAAATTCACTTCCCATACAACTCGGCAATTGTACTTCCAGGGCATTTATCTTAGAGAAATGAAAACATGTCCACACAAAAACCTCTACACAAACGTTCACATAGCTTTATTTGTAATAGCCCAAAGTTGGAAACAATCCAAATGTCCCTCAACAGGTGAACGGATAAACAAACTGAGATATATCCATATAAAGGACTACTACTAAGCTGTAAAAGAAAACTGTTGATACGTGCAACAACTTGGATGAATCTCAAAATCAATATGACAAATATTAAAAGCCAGTCTCAAAAGGTTATATACTGTATGACTCAACTTCAAAATTAAAAAGATTAGTGGAGAACAGATTAGTGGTTGCCAGGGTACCAGGATGAGTGTTGGGGGCATGGTGTGACCATAACAGGGTGGCACGAGGGACTTTGTGGTGATGGAGCAATTCTCTACTTTGTGGTGGTGGTTACACAAATCTTCACGTGATAAAATTTCATATAATTACACACACATGCACAAATATTTGCAAGAAAAAATTGGAGAAATCTTGGTTAACAGTATTGTATTGATGTCAATCTCCTGGTTTTGATAATGTACTCTACTTGTTTAAGACGTTACCATTGAGAGAAGCTGAGTGAAGTATTCATGGGAGTTCTCTGTTCCATTTTTGCAGCACTTTGTGTCTATAATTATTTCGAAATGTAAAAGATAACAATAATAAAGGAAAATCATAAAAATAGCTATCTTTGGAAAGACAGTAGTATCTGGTAGGAAACAAGAGGGAGCTCCTCCTGGGTGCTTGGTTATGTACTGTTTACTAGGCTTAATGCTGGTTACATGAGTACATTCACTTTGTGAAAATCCATCAAGTTAAATACACTTATGATTTATACACTTTCTTGTTTTCATGTTTGTTATAGGCTGAACACTTGTGTCTCCCCAGTCATGCTGGAAACCCTACCCTCTAATGTGATGATTTTAGGAGCTCGGATCTTTGGAAGGTAATTAAGATTAGATGAGGTCATGAGGGGGAGCCCTCATGAATGGGATTAGCGTTCTCATAAGAATCCCAGAGAGTTTAGGAGTACTTCCTCTCTCTGCCACATGAGGACACAGCAAAAAGGCTGCTATCTATGAACCAAGAGGCAGGTCCTCACCAGACACAAAATCCACTGGTGCTTTCATCTTGGACTTCCTAGACTCTAAAACTGTGAGAAATGAGTTTTTGTTGTTTGAGCCACCCAGTTAATGGTATTTTATAGCAGCCTGAGCTAAGACAATGTTACACTAAAAAAGCTTACTAGAAGAAAAAATACTGTAATCTTTATTAGCCTATAAATTTCCTAGGAAGGCCGTAACTAAAATATACATTTGAAACAGTACATTACGTTCAGAATCACATATTCATGTTTAGAAATGGGATACAGTAGCACTCCCCGACCCCCTCCATGGTATTGCTTTCTGCAGTTTCAGTTATCTGCAATCCAATCACAGTCCAAAAATATTAAATGAAAAATTCCAGGAATAAACTATTCATAAGTATTAAATTGTGTGCCATTCTAAGTAGCATGATGAACTCTTGCACCATCCCACTTTGTCCTGCCCATGACATGAACCAGCCCATGATCCAAAGTGTATCCACACTGTATGCTATACTGGCCTATTAGTCACTCTGTAGCCAACTCGGTGATCACACTGACTGTCAGTATACAGTACAGCACCACTTCTGTTCAAGGAACCCTCATTTTACTTAATCATGGCCCCAGTGTGCAAGAATGGTAATGCTACAATTTGGATATGCCAAAGAAAAGCCACAAAGTTTTTCCTTTAAGTGAAAAAGTAAAAGTTCTTGACTTAATAAGGAAAGAAAAGAATTGTATACTGAGGTTGCTAAGATTTACGGTAAGAACAAATCTTCTATCTGTGAAATTGTAATGAAGAAAAAAGAAATTCTTGTTAGTTTTGCTGTCACATCTCAAACTACAAAAGTTACTACTATAGTGTGATAAGCGCTTAGTTAAGATGAAAAAGGCATTAAATTTGTGGGTGTAAGATGTGTTCCGATTGATAGCAATTGGGTTTGATACTATCCATGGTTTCAAGCATCCACTGGAAGTACTGGAAGTTAGTAGACAAGGGGGAACTACTGCATATATAACAAGTATCTGAACTGGGGCAGAGTTGTTTTGTTCTTTTGGAAGTCTTTATATCCCTGGAGTTTAAAGTCTACAGCAGAACAATTACTAGATTCATGAATAACACTTGCCAGGTTCAATAAAATCCTCCCTTGACCCTATCTCAGATCTTTGAAAACAAAAGGAGTGCTCATAATAATTATGTTGGGATAATGGACATAAAACAGGACTGTCCTGAGCAATTTGGGACATATGGTCATAATACTTTAGAGCAAAACTTACTTACAAGGTTGACTATCATTGCTGCCTTCACTTTCTCATTTTCAAATCTTTCTGCTTAATTCTAAAAAGACTTTTTGTTCCCATCACCAATGAACTGAAACTACTCTTGCCAAATCTTATGAAATACAATAGTCAACTTTCTGTCCTCATTTTAGTCATCCTCTCAAAGGATATGAAACACCTTCTTCATTTGACTACCAGAATATCACACTTTCCTAGTGTTCCCCATCTACTTGTCTGGGTCTTCTTTCCTCCAACCTGTGAGTGTTGGAATACCTTAAGGGCCACTCTCCAGGCCTTCTTCTTTTTCTCTTTTCCTTTCTTTTCCTCCTAAGTGGTCTCATATTATCTTATGACTTTAAATCCTACTTATATGTCAATGACTTCTAAATTTATGCAAGTCACATATTCAGCTACCCACTTGACTCCTCCACCTAGATGTCTTACAGACATCTTAAATATAACAAGATTAACATCAAGTGATATTTCTTCCCTGCAAAATCACCATTCATCTACCTGCTCAGATCAAAATTCTAGAAGTCATCTTGATTTCTTCCGTACCCTTAAATCTAATTTGTTAGCAAGTTCTTTTCGTGCCACCCCGAAAATAAAGCCAGAGTGGACCACTTGTCACCGCCCCTACCACACCAGCAACAAGTTACTGTGAACTACTAGAGAAACCTCATAGTCTCCCTACTTACACATGGAAACTCTTACAATGTAATCACCACAAAGTAACCAAAGTATTTTTTAAAAATCTTAAATCACGCAGGATGAGGGTAGGGACAGTTCTGGGGATCTGTTGCGGAACAATATGCATGTGGTTGAAAATACTGTATCATACACTTGAATATTGTTGGGAGGGTGAAAAAAACAGTGAATTTACTTGATTGGGACAGAGATATTTTTGAAACTGATACGCTTTTGATTCAGTGTCAAATTCTAAAAACAACAGGGGGAAAAAAAGCCTTAGATCAGAACAGAAGTCACTCTCCTGTTTAAATACTTTAGTTGCCTCCTATCATACTTAGAACAAAATCCAACTCCTTAATATGATTTGCCTATCAGTGTAAACCGAACCTTTTAAAAACTTCTCTCCTGTACAAAGCTGAAGAGAGTGAAAGTGTCACGAAGAGAGAAATACAATGCCTACGTATTCTGGTCCCCATTTTATACTTCATCTCCTATTTGGCCTGACTCACTCTGCTCTAGGCACACAGATATTGCTCACTGTTTCTGAGCACATTCTAGTCTCAGGGCCATTACAGTCCCAATTACCTCAGTCTGGAATGCTGTGTATGGTAATATACTTAACATTACTTAAGTCTTTGTTTATATATAATCTCCTCTGAGGGAATCTAACCTTATCACTCCTATTCCTTACCCTACATTATTACCTTCATAGTGTTTAACATCGTGATATTATTTATTCATTTACTTAATATCTTTCTTGCACATCAAAATATAAGCTCCATGAGGGCAGCAACTTTGTTTCATATACCATTATACCCCCACACCTAAAACAATACTTGGCACATTTGTCAATAAATCTTTGATAAACGAATGATAGAGCCCCTTTGTGGCTAACAATCATCTTCCAGTCTAACTCCACTTCTTGTATATACAGTATAATTGAGGAAACAGGATTTTACTTACATCATATCTGAATCCACATAATTATACACTGTTTTTAACAGGGTTCTTCCTTAAGAGTGGCAACAAAAACTGTAGTAGTTGCAGAATAAGCAATTTGAACAAAATGAAAACCAATCAACTTGCAAATAAAGTACAACATCTATTCATTTTCATTGAGTGACGAGAAATTTTATTCATTCCTGCTTTCAACAGGAAGACTTAAATATTTCATTAAATATTCTGAAGTATCTATAAAACAGAGAAACAAAGTATTTATGTACTTTACTACTACTACATGTGAAATTCCCAGATTACAAGTTTCAACCCATTTAAGCCAAGGAAAAACTAGACTCCACAACTATTATCTACTTTATGAATCCTTTTGTTATATCTGACAAGTTCTTTTCAAACCTTTTGTGTCACATGTGTCTTTAACATAATTAAAGAGGTGTGACACCTCATTTCTAAGAACTTGATTGATTCTTGGGTGAACTAAATAATTCTGAAAAAAAAATTATTCAGGAATTCACCCCAAAAAAGGAACACATGAGCAATATACCAGAAATCATTTAAAATGATAAACAAAATTCCTTTCTACTTATCTCTTCCCTTTACATTTTTTCTACATTTCCTTATTCTTATGTAACATCAATGGTGACTTCATTTGCCACTTTACCACCTGAATCTATCTAAAAAAGTGTCTGTCAAATAGCAGATGATCAATGTAGCACTTGATTGATGGAACAAAGGAAGAAGGATAATTATTGCTTGTCTTGGGAAAGTTATTACACAAATTATAAAATAACAGCTTATGAGGTAAAAATAAAAAACTCAAATATACTAAACATAAGTACTATTAAAAATAAATCTAGGGCCAGCCTGGTGGCGCACTGGAGACTGCACCGCTTGGGAGCGCAGCGGCGCTCCCGCCGAGGGTTCGGATCCCATGTGGAGACCGGTTCCCGCTCACTGGCTGAGCGCGGTGTGGGCGCAACACCGAGGGTTGCGATCCCATTGCTGGTCCCTGGTATGGGGGGTTGCAATCCCGTTACCGGTCAGTAAAAAAGACAAAAAGGGAAAAAAAATAAAAATAAAAATAAAAAATAAATAAATAAATCTAATCCAATTATGATTATCTCCTATATTTAAAATGTTTGATTTTTAGGTATGAAAAAGTCAAATTCCATTGAAAGATACATTTGGATATTCAAACACCTGAAGATTGCAGCAATTCAATTCTATTAGAAATGACCTCAAATTAAGTTTTTGTCATGACTTTATAAACTTAAACATAAATTAAGTGTTCATTCTTAGTTAAAATTTTTCATCTACTAATAATATTATTCTCCATTTTAAGGAAATACATAAAAAATAAAATGAACAAATTTCATTATATATATATTGGCCACCTGTATTTCTGATGTAACAACTGCTTACTGCACAAATATATTTTCTCTAAATTATATATACTTTCAGTTAGTTGCAGATAATCTGATATTAATCTCACACTTAAAGTTTATTTACAGAAAAATTGAGGCATTTAAATTATCCTTAGGGGGCCGGCCCGGTGGCGCACTGCTACAGTACGCTGCTTGGGAGCGCGGCGGCGCTCCTGCCGAGGGTTCGGATCCCACGTACAAACCGGCTGCTCACTGGCTGAGCGAGGTGCGGGTGCAACACCGAGGGTTGCGATCCCGTTGCCGGTCTCGGTCCGGTACGGGCGCGACACTGAGGGTTGCAATCCGTTGCCGGTCACGAAAAAAGACAAAAAGGAAAAAAATTAAAATAAAAAATAAATAAAAAATAAAAAATAAATTATCCTTAGGAATACACAAGAAATGGTAATCATAAAACATCACAAAGTCACTTATTTCAAAAATTAGAAACAACCCAACCTTCCCTCATTCCTGGCCAATCTGTAATATCGAATGTTTAATGCTTGCATGACTAAGTGTGATTTTTTACTTCTATGACTCAGGGACCAAGTTCCTATAAATAAATCATCCAGCTGGACTTGTGACTTGAAGGAATTGTGTACATAACAAAGCACTAGGATTTTAAGAATCTTCATTTTAAAAACTCCCTCAAGTTCCTTCCACTTCTAAAACTCTACGCTTTGAATTTTGCTGCATTCAGAATAGCCTCAGCAATAGGTTCATAAAGATATTACGTGAGTAACTAGAAAAATTGTGTATCACTGGTGCTGAAAATAAGTCATTGATATGTAAACAGGTGCACTGCTAAAAATATGTTGAATGCAAATCTATTTCCTTTGCTTTTAATAACTAAAATTCAATATTTAAGATATCAGGAATAGTGAACACTAGGTGTCAGTGTAAGAAATGGAAAAATATTTTTAAAAAGCTGTTGTTTCCAACCAGGTGTATAACAAAAAAATCAAAAGCAGCTGTGACCACATTTACTTATAATTTTATAATTTGGTTAACAAGCCAATCTTTTTTTCAAACAAGAGTTCCTGTTCTAAAACCATCAAGAGTTTAAATTCAGATTAAGTTGATTGATAGAAGTTACAAGTCTTTTGTAACTTCAGCTACAAAAGGCAAAGCAAATTTTCACTTTTAAGAATGTATACTTTGAAGACAATTTTACTTTTAAGAATACGTATTTTGAAGAATGGTGTTAAACCCAGGTGTTAAATGGTGTAGAAGTCTAGAAGTATGATGATGCATGATTTTAGATGGTGAAAAAAATTATTTTTCAAGATAATAATGCTGGATGATTAAAAAAGGATAATGAATTTTAAGCTTTTTCCTGATCAGAAGTTTCCTATGCAAATTTCAGTGTATTAAAAGTTAAGATGCTTAAACGGTCAATCCACAAATAAAGAGCATATGAACTTGAGAAATATGATTGACTCTCCCAAAATTCTGGTAGTTAGAGGTTATTTCTAAAATACAAATGCTAATACTAACACTAAAATACCACCTAATAACTTTACCAGTATTTCAAGATAAACAGTTTTCTCTATAGACTTTTCAGGGTTAAGAATTTTAAAACACAGGTTTTAAAAAGATAATAATTATTAGCAATAATAATAAAAGGAAAACTTAACATCAAAACAGTACCTCATATTTTACAAAGCACATTCATAATATTACATAATTTAGGCTTAATACTAATTAATAAACCTATACTCATTTTAGCACACCGGTCATTTTGGGAGCTTGAACTCTCATTTGTCTAATGAACTCTCTCATACCTTCCTGTTTACCTACTTCTCTGTTCTGTCTCTCAAACACATCACTACGTACTTACAAAATCTTTTCGTGTGCTTTTTTCAAGCCTGTCGGGAAACGTTTTTATACAATATTCTGAAAACCATCATGTTTGAAAAAGAAACAAAATTTAACATAGTAGTCATCACTAAAATACAAAATCTTTGGACTCAAAAATCGTTTAGCAGAACATTCAAGGATCTGCTGGTTAAAAATAAATGTTTTTAGTCAATGCTGCATTCTTCACTGAGGGTTAAGTTCTATTTTAATAATAATCATAAAGTGAGAAGGCATAAAGTTTATGGAAAAACTTCCAAGCCTCCAGGATTGAAATGAATTAACAAATTTACACAGTTCTGTGTCTGCAGGTTTCTTCTCAGTGACAGGAAGTCAGATAGGAAATGACAAAAAAACAGAAAAACTCACATATAAATAAAGTTATCTAAACTGATATCTAAGAATTTTAAGATATCTAAGAATGGGAATGTACATAGATGTAGGAGAAAAAGAGATAGAACTGTATATGGGGGTGACATTCTAAAGCAGGAAAGTGGCCCCTAAAATGCAAACAGCACATGAATCTTCAAGCTCTCCTTCTGACTCTTTAGTGTCTTTCCCTTGACATTTTATTATTCCAAATGTCTAGACTTATGATTAAAATTTTTGGCTGTCATTAATTAAATCATGTTTTCATTGGCAAGTAGTGTAGATCACTCTTAGGTCACTTACATGTACTATCTTATATAATGCCTATGAGGTAGGTAAATTCCAGCAGATGCATAATTAGAGACTCTGAGAGATTAAGGTGTATGCTCAAGATTGCATAACTGGCAAGTTATGAAGCCCAGATTCAAATTCAGCAATGCTTGTCCCCCTAAAATCTTCCATTCTACCAGTATTTCCCAAATGACGGCTCATAAATCCTTGTGGGTTTTGTAAAAGCAACCCAGGAGTCACGTTTAGAACAATGACTAGGGAGTGAGAATATGCCAAGTTAGTACATATAAATGTACTAACAACTCAGTACCTCTTTCTATCAGTTTTTCACTGATAGCTACCACAGTGGTTCTGATTATTTATGGTTTTGAATTCATTTATTCTTGGTAATACAGAATTTAATTTATACCCATAACAGATGATGAGGGGCCTTCAAAAGTTCATGTAAAAATTCCTATTACCTTTAATTCCATTCTTCCACAAACTTTTTGAAGTACCCTTGTACATTAATCTAAACCTTAAAGAGAAAGAAAATGTGAAAGAATACTATTGCCAATATCCTTTAGCTCTTCTTGATATCTCCTCTAATCTTTTTACAAAAAAAGTTTTTTTAAATTTTAATTTATCAATATACAACGTAATTGATTTTTGTATCCCTTTACCAATTCTAATCTCTTTCATGTAAAAAAAAAAAAAAAAACAGGCACATAACTGATATATCTATTCAGGTTGTACAGCAGTTCTTCAGTTAGATGAATCCTCTAAGTCATGTTGGGGCCTATAAAAAATCCAGATTCTCCTCACATAGAAACTCATTGTCAGTTGTTAAGTTGGGTAAGAATTCCTTGCAGAACATATGAAAGTCCAGAATCCTAGTCCATACTGTTCCCGAGAAAATCTTTTTTAGGGGGCTTTGGGTAGGATTGAAGACAGAGTGTTTTTAATAAACATTCAAGATGTTTGTAATCCAAGTAGTCCAAGGACCAGACTTGAGAAATACTAGCTTATACTGGTGATTTGTAGGTAGGTCTGGAAAACCAAATGGTCAAAGCTTGAAAAAAACTAAAGGCATGATTTGAACTTCCTGGGAACTGTTAAGTAGACAAAATGTGACTACTCTTTGAAATAGTTAAATAACAGTAAGAGGTTTGACTCTAGCTTTGTTTGCTTTACACCCTAAAACATATGAATATTTGTTTTCTCCTTCAAAACAGACCTTCTTAAGATGCCATAAAATTGTTTCAATAACGCTAACATTGCTCAAAGCACATGCATGCCTTTGTGTATGTGTGCATGAGTGTGTATTTCTTTACATTTTTGGATGTTATTGATTATTAAAATAAATAAAATCATTCACAACAAGTCTAATGAGTAGGGTGGTTGATTATACTTTAATTTTGCCATTTGTCCCAGGGCATTCAGCAGTGGTTCTCAACTTGGAGTTCACATCAGAGCAACTTGCTCGGCTTAAAAAAACAAATGACTCCCAGACCCTACTTCATAACCCCTGAATCAAAAATTCTGGGGGTAAGTACCCATGAAAAAAGCATCCCAGCTGACAGATGAAAAGTGCTCAGTAAGAGCCACGTATTCTACAGTATTTGTGTATGAATTGGCCCTGTTCCCTGAGTTTCTTGTTGTGTATTTCTAGGCATACAGCTATTAATGCTTCACAATACTTGGTGGAAATTAAATGGAATAACATAATTACTCAGATATATATTTATATACTGGCATTTTCATTTTAGAGAAGATAAAGAAATAATAGAGGGAAATTATGGAAATGAATATAATATTAATCATTAAATTTATACTTACATAATAATGTAGCAATCAGAAGAATTATTCATTTAATTCAGTGTTTAATCTCTGTGGACCAAATATCCACCTTGATAGATTCTTGATTAACACCCTGTCCCAAGAGACATCCTTCTTTCAGTTGAGTTTTTGAACTCTATCTTCAATCTGTTTATGCTTTCAGCATTTCACTCTCTATAAGGTAACAAGTTCCACAAGGTGGATGCATGATGTATATCCTACTACCGCTTTTGTCCTAAAGCATTTTTTTTTCCAACATCAGTTAGCATGCTGTCTTTTTGTTTATTTCTTTCTTCTGTGGACTCTTTCTAGTTATTCTCTTTTGTCATACAGATATCAGGATTGAATATAGTACCTTAAAGTAGATAGCTATGTTTCTGAAATGGCTTATATGGTATACTTTGATTGTCCTTTTAAATTTCTTCTTTGTTTGGGCCGGCCCGGTGGCGCACTGCTACAGTGCGCTGCTTGGGAGTACGGTGGCGCTCCCGCCGAGGGTTCGGATCCCACATACAGACCGGCCGCTCACTGGCTGAGCGAGGTGCGGGCGCAACACCGAGGGTTGCGATCCGTTGCCGGTCACGAAAAAAGACAAAAAAAAAAAAAAAACATAAGATTTGGCATCACTATTTTACTCTTCAGATCTTTAAAAGATAATCCCACAGATATTAAAGGTGGTTTCTCCTCTTTATGCTCAAAAGAAAGGACTTGAAATTATTTTCGAAGGACTAGACAGG
>NW_007726286.1:733372-781625 GCF_000696425.1 Galeopterus variegatus | reverse complement strand
TCTAGTTATTCTCTTTTGTCATACAGATATCAGGATTGAATATAGTACCATAAAGTAGATAGCTATGTTTCTGAAATGGCTTATATGGTATACTTTGATTGTCCTTTTAAATTTCTTCTTTGTTTGGGCCGGCCCGGTGGCGCACTGCTACAGTGCGCTGCTTGGGAGTACGGTGGCGCTCCCGCCGAGGGTTCGGATCCCACATACAGACCGGCCGCTCACTGGCTGAGCGAGGTGCGGGAGCAACACCGAGGGTTGCGATCCCGTTGCCGGTCCCCGGTCCGGTACGGGGGCAACACTGAGGGTTGCAATCCGTTGCCGGACACGGAAAAAGACAAAAGACCAAAAAAAAAAAAAATTCAGGCCTATGCTGTCAAACATTCCAATTTCAATGTTTCAAGAGAAGCCAGAAATACTAAATTTTTATGTAGGCAACTAAATCCACATCTTATAAACCATTGTGCAAGGAAAATAAAACATGTTTCTATGTTGCATCTATGGGCCAACAATTTTTAACCTCTAACTCTGATGCTTACTTTCCTCAATTCAATTCAATAAATACATGTTGAATACTATGAAAGACTTAACATATATTTTCATATAGATATGAATATACAAATATATGGAGAATTCCAGGCTGGGCTATGTACCTTTTCTCAAAACCCTCATTTCATTCTACATATTAGCATTACCAGTTACTGTAATGCTTTAAAATTACTTTCTATGTCCCTATACCCATGACAAAACTGTAAATTCTTATTTTTTATAACAGTGGAATCAGAGCTACTTTAGATTCACCAAATAAAGGCTTACTGAATAAATGAAAAAATAAAATGAATAAATGAAATAAAAAATACCTAAAGATTTATTGAAGCAGAAAACAATTCAAAACAATAAATGGCAGTCTGAAAACTAAATGATAGCCTTGTCTACACTTTTGTTTTCAGGAACATTTTAAAAATATAACTTTGATGTGTAAAGGACACCTAAGCGCCATTTAAGTATCATTTTATACTGTGGGTAAAGGCTTAGTCAGATAGGTATTCCTAACTATCAGAACAAACTAATAGCAATAAATATATAGAGAATATTTTGAGATGTTAATGGTTGCTGGACCTAAAAAGACACAGCAGCATTGAGAACAACAGAGCTTTAAGAATAGCAATTCCTAAAGCCTTATCTACATATAACAGATCTATGCAAGTTTAAGCTGCAACCAAGTGACATCACAGCATAATGTGGTAGTTTTAAACAATAAATAAAAACAATGTTAAAACTATCAAAAGAGGTCTAAACTAAGAGATTTAAACTAAATTCGATGTGTAAGCTTTAAGAATATTAGGAGACTACCATCAAAGGTAGCCAAACAGGCAATTTATTTTTTTAATTGAGAAGCTTATATCTGGAATCCCCATTGAATGCAATTAAAAACCTTGGACAGAATACATGCAACAATGGGCCGGCCCGGTGGCGCACTCGGTAGAGTGCGGCGGCGCTCCCGCCGAGGGTTCGGATCCCATATAGAGACCGGTCCACTCACTGGTTGAGCGTGGTGCGGGCGCGACACCGAGGGTTGCGATCCCATTGCCGGTCGCGGTGCGGGCGCAACACCGAGGGTTGTGATCCCATTACTGGTCATGAAAAAAAAAAGACAAAAAGGAAAAAAAAAAAAAGAATACATGCAACAATTATCTGAGGATTCTGAAAAGCAAATGGTAGCAGGCAGAAGGAAGCCAGAACTCAAAATACAAAAACCTGGTACTGCATTTCATTGCTTTTATTTTCCACCAGTGGAAAATAAAATACTCTGTCCCGCACTCAAAGGCAGAGTGAATTTTTACCAGGTGCAGACAAAAAGAACTTCATGAGAACTCTTCTCTTTCTGCTATAAAGACTTGGAATAAATGCCCATGGGGCAGAGGATTGGGGTGGAAATAATTGATAATGGTGAGAATGAGAGAATTTGGGGAGAGGTGATGGAACTGTTCTGAATCCTGATTTTGGTCATGGTAACAAGAGTCTACACTTTTTGTCAAAACACACAGAACTGAACAAAACAGAACAAAACCCCATGGATTTTGCTGTGTGTAATAAAAAAAGAAACAAAAAATTAGAAAGTAATATAATGTAAAGTGACTGCATAGTATTCTATGGTTAAAGAAGTAGCAACATTTTAAAAACAATTTTTCTATATTTTTTGTCTTTCCTCTAAAGAAGTCAAATTCTCACACATGGGAAATTGCACAGAATCTGGGGAGATACAAAAGGAGTCAAGCCAAAAAAAGAGGCAGCAGGGATGTGAACTACTGCACAATATGGGAGAGATAAACATTTTACACCCAGGCAAGTTACCTGCCAGCTAAAACAACAAATAATCTGCAGAAAAGTCACAACAGTGTATTACATAACATATCCACTTTTCAAACAAAAATTACTAGACATTCAAATAAACAAAAGTATGATACCTGCTAAACAAAAAGCAGAGTCAATAGAAATGTATTCCAACTTGGTTCAGATATTGAATTTAGACTACAAAGACTTCAAAGGAGCTATTACAAATATATTCGAAGAGTTAAAGGAAAAAATTGGTCTTAAAAGGTAAATGAAGAAAGAATTACAAAAGAGATTTAAATGGAGAGTATAACACACACACACACACACACACACAAAATCTGTAATGCCTGCATAATATTCCTGGGTAAGGAAAGACAAATTTTTTCAA
This sequence comes from Galeopterus variegatus, assembly GCF_000696425.1. NCBI lineage: Eukaryota > Metazoa > Chordata > Mammalia > Dermoptera > Cynocephalidae > Galeopterus > Galeopterus variegatus. Next base: position 778,903 of record NW_007726286.1, on the reverse strand, counting down.
ATAAGCATTACTCTATTATTTTTCCTTTCCTCTAAGAACTCACTCTGACACATGTCAGTTTATGGTAAAAAGTAAAAAGATCAAAGTAAGACCTTCCTCTAGCAAGGTCTCTCATTCTACTTTACATTTAGTGAAATCTGGACAGGGTCAACTTCATAAATAGGTATCAAAACTACTATGCAAATATTACATGGGTAAGGAAAAGTAAACATATAACAAGAGGATCTCTCATCACCATTAAAGACACATACTATTTCCTGTTTATACTAATGTAAGACATAATCAAATAATGTCCTTACTTCTACATTTAAAATGGAATATACAAGTGTGTATCCCTATGATGGAGCTTGGACGTGTTGTCCCCTCCAAAACTCATGTGGAAATTTGATCTCCAATGTGGCAGTGTTGGAAACTGATTGAGTCATGGGGACGGATCCCTCATGAATGGACTAATGCTCTCCCTGGGGGAGGTGGGATTAATGAGTGAGTTCTCACTCTATTAGTTCCCGCGAAAGCTCATTACTTAAAAAGACCCTGGCACCTTCTCCCTTTCTCTTGCTTCCTCTCTCTTGCTTCCTCTTAACATGTGATCTGCTTGTACCTGCCAGCTGCCTGCAATTTTCCACCATGAGTAGATGCAGGCTCAGGCCCACGCCAGATGCAGCTATCCCAGAATCATAAGCCAAATAAACCTCTTCTCTTTATAAATTACCCAGTCTCAGGTATTTCTGTCATAGCAACACAAAATGGACTAAAACACCCTATTTCAGAAAGGGGTGTTACAACCCAATTAGATACATTTTCAAACATATAGTATAATACAAAATACTAAGACTAAACAGAAAAATATACTAGAGATTGACTAAATAGCAGAACAGAGATGGCAGGAAAATCAGTGAATTTAAAGATAAATCAATAGAAATTTCCAAAGTCAAACAAACAAACAAAAAAGGCAAAGAAAGTTTGGAGAATAACTGAAGGTCATCAGAGATTTGTGAAATAATACCAAATAGACCAACACACATATACTTGAAATCCCAAAATGAATGGAACAGGAAAAAAATTATAGCTGAAAACTTCCACAAATTGGTTGAAAAGATTAGTTTGCACATCCAACAAGACCAACAAAATTGCAAAGAAGATAATCACAAAGAAAATCAGTCCTAGAAGCATTAAATGCTGAAATCCAAAGAAACGGAGAAAATCTCCAAAGTGGCCAGAAAAAGACTACATGTTATACTATACATACATACAGGGGAACAAATGAGTCACAGCCAACTGTCATCAGAAACTAACGTAGGCTGAAAAGTATTAGAATAACATATTCAAAAAGCTGAAAGGAAAAGCTTATCAACCTAGAACTCTGCACAGAGAAAAAATATCCTTCAAGAATAAAGGTGAAAATAAATATGTTCAGGTGAAACAAACTTTAGAGAACTCATTACTAGTACACCTGTACTACAAAAAATATTATAGGGAGTTCTTCAGGCTCAAACAAATGGCAACCCAAATCTGTAAGAGGGAATAAGCATGGCAAATGGTAGGTATGTGGGTGAATGTGAAATATTATATATACTTCTTTTTTTCTCTTCAATCCTTTAAAAGATATATGACTCTATAAAGGAACAAGTTATAAAATTGTAATCTGAAGATAGTAACATATACAGATTTAATATGCATGATAACAATAGTGCTAAATAGTAAACAAGAGAAAAAGACATAAAGAGAAGGAGAGAAGACCATGTGAAGATGGATTCAGAGATAAATAATGGTAAACCCAGAATTGAGTACTTTAAAACTGCTGTGCCATTTCCTTGTAGCCTCCATGTTTTCTGATAAGATTTCCACTATCTTTTAAATTATCCTTCCCCTTTGGTAATAAATCTTTTAAGATTTATATTATGTTATTAGTGTTTAGGAGTTCGATTGCATTTCTTTGAGTTATCCTGTTTGGAGTTTACTCAGCTTCTTGAATCTGTAGATTTTTTAAAATTAATTAATTAATATATTTATTTTGGTGGCTGGCCAGTAAGGGACTCTGAACCCTTTACTTTGTTATTATAACACCACACTCTAATCAGCTGAGCTAACCAGTCAGCCAAATCTGTAGAATTATGTGTTTCACTAAACTTTGGATGTTTTCAGCCATTATGTAATTATAGAGAAAATCCATTTACAATAGCAACAAAGAAGATTACATACTTAGAAGTAAATTTAACAAGAAATATGTGAAGATCACAAAAAAAAACATTACAGCACTCCTGAAAAACACAAAAATAGTCTTAAACAAATGTACAAATATCCTCCATTCTTAGGATGATTCAACATTCTAAAGATGCAGTTCTCCCAGAGTGAATTCATAATTCATGCAATTTCAATAAACATATCGACAAGCTTTACTATGAAGTTGATGAGTTCATACTAAAGTCCATGTAGAAAAATAAACATACAAGAATAGCTGGAAATACACTAAAAAATATTTGAAAAATAAAAATACAAAGGGACTCCTTAAAATATACTATAAAATCTGTATAAATGATCACTGCTACACTAGCACATACATAGACAAATAAACCGTTAATACAGAATATAAAATCAGCAATAGATCCCAATACATACATAAATTTAGTTTATGATAAAGAGATCACTGCAAATCACTAAGATGGACATATTAATAAATGGTGATGGTAAAACTGGGTAGCCATTTGAAAAAAGATTAAATTAGATACATATCTCATATACAAAAACACACAAACTACAAATGGATTAAGGATCTAAATGTAACATATAAAATCATACAAGTACCAGAAAGAAACATGGGTGAATTCCTCTTTAAACTTAGTATAGGGAAAGACTTGCTAACAATGATTCAAAAATCCAAAGGCAGTCAAAGATTGATTCATTTAACTACATTAAAATAAAAATGCCTGGATATAAAACAAAACCCATGAAAACAAATTTTAAAAATAACTGACACACTGAAAGGATATATGTGTACCACATAGCACAAATGATTAATATCTCAAAAAACAGTGGGATATATGACCAAAAGCCCAACATAAAAATGGGAAAAGGACATGAAAGAGCTCCTAATCGCCAACATTAGAACAACTTGAGCAACAAAAATAAATAATGATAGTATTAAAAAATGACAACTAGAGTAAAATTAAAATATCAATTAGTCCAGACACATATACATAGACAATTAAATGAATTAATTTGAGACAAAGGACAGCTTTTCCTTTCAGAGTAATTCCAATTAATAACTGTAAAAGGAAAGAAGTAAACGAAATCACCACTAGGCTAATAACACAGTAATAATGTCTCAAACATGATCCACTGATGACTGTTAAAATTAATAGGCATAAATTTGGGGGAAAAGAAAAATATTCACATAGTCACAGAACATCTACCACCCTCGAGGTACTTATTAACCATAAAATTAAAAATAGTAACTTGATAGTGGATAAACTCAGCATATGCTACCTTAAACAAATTATCAAGGTTAATATTACAAATAAGACATATCAACAACATGAACATGAATATGATGCACTGAGAAGGACCCACCACTTCCCTGGTAACCTTGTCAAAAATGCTTAACCTCATTCCAACCATAAGAAAACACCAGACCAATTGAAATAGAAGAGCATTCTACAAAATAACTGTCCAATACTTTTAACTGTTAAAGTCATGAAGGAAAGGGAAATGAGAACTATCATATATAGGAGACAACAAAGACACACCAACTAACTGCATCATGGCATCCTGAATTGGGTCCTGGAATAGGAAAGCGACATTAATGGGAATACTGAGGAAATTCCAATAAGGTCATTAATTTAGTTAACAGTACTCCACCAATGTGTTTTCCTGGTTTTCATAACGGCATCATAGTTATGTAAGATGTTAAGATTAGAGGAAGAGAGCAGACCCATGCGGCACTGGCAACACTTCCCCACTCCTTGTACCTGGAGGGGAGCACCAGCCTCCGCAGCCCGACCCACCGAGGTGAGCGCAGCAGACCTGCACAGTGCTGGCAAGCCCTCACCTCCCCTTGGATCTGGTAAAGGGTTACCAGCCCCCACAGCCTGACCTGCCAAGGTGAGCCCAGCATAACCACATGGCACTGGGGGCTTATTCTACAAGCACAGATTCTGCAACAGGACCCAAGGTGGTTAAAACGAACCACCACCACACCTATTGTCAATCAAAGACAAATCACTATGACAGTAGCAGCTAGGGCCACTCCACAGCCAACTTCATTGTAACGGAAGAAGCAAACCCTCTACCAAATGACCAAACGTCAATGAAAAAAATACTAGAACTACAAATAAACAAAAAGAAATGACACCACTGAAAGAATATAGTAATACTCCAATGTCAGATTCTGTGGAACAGGGAATCCTTGAAATGTCTGAAAAAGAATTCCAAGCAATGATCTCAAGAAAACTTGAAGAAATAAAGGAAGACTCAATTAGAGAACACAAACAAAAAGTTACTCAGAATATGAAGGAGGAAATCCACAACAGATTAACACCTTAATAAAGAGTGTAGCAGAATGTCTAGAAATGAAAGATTCACTCAATAAAATAAAAAACTGAGAGCTTGAACAGAAGGGTAAAGCAATCAGAAGAATTTCAGATCATGAAGATGGTCTTTTTGAAATAACTCAGGCAGACAAAAAAAAGGAAAAAAGAATTAAAAATAATGAGGAAAATCTAAGAGAGATAGCAGATAACCTCAAGCACTCTAACATCCAAATTGTGGGGATTCCAGAAGGGGGGGAGAAAGGAAAAGGTATTGAAAATCTATTGAAGGAAATACTTATAGAAAATTTCCCAGGTGTAGGACAAGATACAGACGTTCAGATCCAGGAGGCTCAAAGGTCCCCAAACAGATTGGATCCAAAAAGATCCTCCCCAAGACACGTTATACTTAAATTTACAAAGCTCAAAGACAAAGAGAGAATTCTAAAAGCGGGAAGAGAAAAGCATCTGGTCACTTATAGGAAAACCCCCATCAGACTTACAGCAGACTTCTCAACCAAAATCCTATAGGGCAGAAGAAAGTGGAATGATATATTCAAAATACTAAAAGAAAAAAAATGGCCAGCAAAGAATTCTTTACCCAGCAAGGCTCTCCTTCAGAAATGAGAGAGAAATAGTGTATTTCCCAGACAAAGAAAGGTTGTGGGAGTTCACCACCACATGACCAGCCCTGCAAAAAATTCTCAAGGGAATGTTTCATCTGGAACTATCACAAATACACAAGAAAGAGCAAAACCCACCATTTAAGCAAAAATTCCAGCAAGAAAGAGAAAGAAGCTAAATCATCCCACCTTAAATTTCCAACTAACATCAAAGAAGAGAAATAAAAGGGGAAATAATAATCAAAAGATATTTAAACCATCTAAACAAGAAGCAATTAAATGATAGGAATTAAGCAACACTTCTCAATAACTGCCCTAAATGTGAATGGAATAAACTCCCCATTCGAAAGATACAGACTGACTGGATTAAAAAGCTAGACCCAAATATATGCTGTCTTCAAAGGACCCACCTCACCACCTGTAGAGACACACACAGACTAAAAGTGAAGGGATAGAAAAAGATATACCATGCAAACAGAAACCAAAAACAAGCAGGAGTAGCTATTAGTATATTGGACAAAACAGACTTTAAACCAAAAAACATAAAAAGAGACAAAGAAGGCCACAATATAATGACAAAAGGATCTATCCAGCTAGAAGACATAACAATCATAAATATATATGCACCCAATACTGCAGCACCCAGATATATAAAGTAAATACTCTTAGACCTAAAGAAAGAAATAGGTCCTAATACATTAATAGTGGGTGATCTGAGCACCCGTCTCTCAGTATTGAACAACTCTTCCAGGCAACAAGTCAACAAAGACACACAGGATTTAATCTACACCTTAGACCAACTGGACCTGGCAGATATATACAGAACATTTCACTCAACAACTAAAGAACATACTTCCTTCTTATCAGCTCATGGAACATTCTCTAGGATAGACCACATATTAGGTCACAAATCTACTCTCAGCAAATTTTCAAAAACTGAAATCATTCCACATATCTTTTCAGACCACAATGGACTAAAATTGGAAATTAATAATAAGCAAAACTCTGGAAAATATACAAATACATGAAAACTAAATAATAGGCTCCTGAATGACCTATGGGTCCAAGAAGAAACTAAACAAGAAATAAAAATATTTCTAGAAACTAATGAAAATAAAGATACATCATACCAAAACCAGTGGGATATCGCAAAAGCAGTACTAAGAGGCAGATTCATTGCAATAAATGCTTACATCAAAAGAACAGAAAAACCTAAACAACCTAACACTATGCCTCAAAGAACTTGAAAAACTACAACAATCCAAACCTAAAAGTAGTAGACAGAAAGAAATAATAAAGATCAGAGAAGAACTAAACGAAATAGAGACCCAAAAAACAACAGAAAAGATCAACAAAAAAATGTTGGTTTTTTGAGAAGATGAATAAAATAGACAAACCATTAGCTAGATTAACAAAAAAAAAGAAGAGAGAAGACCCAAATAAAAAAAGAGTCAGAAATGAAAACAGAGACATAATAAGTACAAAGAATCATTAGAGACTATTATAAAGAACTGTATGACAACAAATTTGAAAATCTGGAAGACATGGGTAAGTTTCTAAACACATACAAACTGCCAAGACTGAACCAAGAAGAGAGAGAAAACCTGAACAGACCAATAACTAGCAATGAGATTGGAGCAGTAACTAGCAATCTTCCAACAAAGAAAAGTCCAGGTCCAGATGGCTTTACAGCTGAGTTCTATCAAACTTTTAAAGAGGAGTTAATACCAATTCTCCTCAAACTATTCAAAGCCATTAAAACAAAAGCTACTCTCCCAAACTCATTCTATGAGGCCAACATAACTCTTATACCAAAACCAGATGAAGACACAACAAAAAAAGAAAATTACAGACCAATATCATTGATGAAACTAGATACAAAAATCCTCAAAAAAATTAGCAGTCATAATACAGCAACACATCCAAAAAATTATACACTGTGATCAAGTGGGATTCATCCCAGGGATGCAAGGAAGGTTCAACATACAAAAGTACACAAATATGATACACCACATCAACAAACTCAAGGACAAAGACCATATGATTATCTCAATAGATGCTGAAAAAGCATTTGACAAAATTCAACACCCCTTCATGATAACGACTCTCAACAAATTAGGTACAGAAGGAAAGTATCTCAACACAATAAAAGCCATTTATGACAAGCCCACCACCAGTATCATTCTGAATGTGGAAAAACTGAGGGCCTTTCCCTTAAGAACAGAAACAAGACAAGGATGTCCACTCTCACCACTTCTATTTAATACAGTACTGGAGGTACTAGCTAGAGCAAGCAGGCAAGAGAAAGAAATAAAGGGAATCCAGATTGGAAAAGACGAAGTTAAACTTTCTCTATTTGCAGATGACATGATACTACATATAGAAAAACCAAAAGACTCTTATCAAAAAACTCCTACAGTTGGTTAATAACATCACTAATGTTTCAGGATACAAAATAAATGCCCTCAAATCAGATGCATTTATATACTCAACAAACAACCAGAAAGAGAAATAAAGAAAGTAAGCCCATTTACAACTGTCAAAAAATAAAAAATAAAATAATAAAATACCTAGGAATCAATTTACCAAAGAGGTGAAGAACCAAGAACCACAAACCACTTCTGAAAGAAATTGAAGAGTACCCAAAAAGATGGAAAGATATTTCATGCTCTTGGATTGGAATAATTAACATTGTGAAAATGTCTATACTACCCAAAGCAATCTACAGATTCAATGCAATCGCCAACAAAATACCAATGACACTCATCATCGAAATCCAAAAAAAATTTCACCTTTCATATAGAACAACAAAAGATCCTGAATAGCCAAAGCAATGCTGAGCAAAATAAATAAATAAATAAATAAATAAATAAATAAAGCCAGAGGCATAATACTACTTGACTTCGAATTATACTACAAAGCTACTGTAACCAAAACAGCATGGTACTGGTATAAAAATAGACATTCAGACCAGTGGAGTTGAATTGATAACCCAGAAATCACCCCTCAGGCTTATAGCTATCTGATATTGGAAAAAGGCAACAAAAACCTACATTGTGGAAAAGACTGCCTCTACAACAAGTGGTGCTGGGAAAACTGGATATCCATATGCAGAAGAATGAAATTAGATATGCATCTCTCACCATACATTAAAATCAACTCAAGGGCCGGCCCGGTGGCGCACTGCTACAGTGCGCCGCTTAGGAGTGTGGAGGCGCTCCCGCCGAGGGTTCGGATCCCACATACAGACCGGTTCCCGCTCACTGGCTGAGCGAGGTGCGGGTACAACACCGAGCGCTGCGATCCCGTTGCCGGTCCGGTACGGGCGCGACACTGAAGGATGCGATCCGTTGCCGGACACGAAAAAAGACAAAAAGGAAAAAAAAAAAAAATCAACTCAAAATGGATTAAAGACTTAAGTGTAAGACCTGAAACTGTAAAACTACTAAGGAAAAATATAGGTGAAACACGTCAGCAACTAGGTCTGGGCACAGACTTTATGAACATGAGCCTGAAAGCAGAAGCAGCAAAAGAAAAAATAAACAAATGGGACTATATCAAACTAAAAACGTTCTGCACTGCAAAGGAAACAATCAACAGAGTAAAATGACAACCTACAGAGTGGGAGAAAATTTTTGCTAACTATGCATCCTACAAAGGATTAATATCCATAATATACAAGGAACTCAAAGAATTATACAGTAAAAAACCAAATAACTGAATTAAAAAATGGGCATATGAGCTGTAAAAACATTTTTCAAAGGAAGACATACAAATGACCAATGGGTACATGAAAAAATGCTTAACATCACTAGTCATCAGGGAAATGCAAATTAAAACTACCCTGACATACCACCTCACCCCAGTTAGACTGGCTATAATCAGAAAGATGGTGAACAACAAATGCTGGTGAGGGTGTGGACAGAAGGGAACACTCCTACATTGTTGGTGTGACTGTAAATTAATATAACCACTATGGAAAACAGTATGGAGGTTTCTCAAACAACTACAGATAGATCTTGCATACAATCCAGCAATCCCTCTTCTGGGTATATACCCAGAGGAATGGAAATCATCATGTCAAAATTCTGGACTCTCATGTTCATCACAACTCTGTTTACGATAGCCAAGACAAGGAACCAACCTATATGTCCATCGATGGATGACTGGATAAGGAAACTGTGGTATATATACACCATGGAATACTACTCTACCATAAAAAAGAATGAGGTACTCTCACTTGCAACAACATGGATGAGCCTGGAGAAACTTATGTTGAGTGAAATAAGCAAAGCACAGGGGGATACATACCACATGTACTCACTCATATGTGGGAGCTAAGAGAGAAAGAAGGAAGGAAAGAAAGACCACAGTAGTGCGCTGGAATGCAGAGGAAGAGAACATTCCTTGGGCTACAAAGTGCAGTGGGGGGGAAGAGGGAAGGCAAGGGAGGTGGGGGATAATGGGGTGGGGGACACAGGGTACAAATGCAATTTGTGGTAATGGGTATGCTGCCAGTATGAATCTGGCCCTCACATCAGGGGTATGAAGGGTGACAATCAGCTTTCTATCTCTGAATATTCATAACCAAATATATATATATATATATATATGAGGACACTGAAGGGAATTCTCTACAATATTTATGAAATTTTTGTGTAAGTCTTAAATTCAAAATAAAAGTTTTCTAAAAATTCTGGAAAAACTATAGTGATAGTGTGACAGAAAGCAGATCAGTGATTGCTAATGGCTAGAGGGTGGGGTAAAAGGACTGACTACACAGTGGAACAAGGGAATGTTTTTAGATAATAAAAATTTTCTATATCATGATTGTTTTGGTACTTACATGAAAATATTCTTTTTTCAAAACTCCTCAAATTATTCAATTAAACTGATAAATTTTGTTATAATATATCTCACAAAGTTAACAAAAAGAATGCTAAATGTAAATAAAATCTTCTTTAAAAAAGTGTTGAGTTACAATCCCAATAAAGGCAGAATGCAGAGAAGATACATCAAATAAGATTACTTATGCACTTACCAAATTAATTAACTGAGTGTGTACCACATCTTCTATCAAAAGTGATGTTTCATGAAGAGGCCTCCTAGCATCACCTAAAGAAAACCTGCAAAAAAATTTTAAATGCACAAATATTAAGGACTGTAAAACTAAGAAAGGCAAAAAGTGAAAGATATTTACTGCAAGAATCAGTTTAATAATGAGAATACCTATTGTTCTCTCAAATGACCAAATGGATGTACAATTTTCTCTAGACAAAGAAAACAAATCTGTCCTACACAAGCTGTAACTTCCAAAGAAAAATGCAGTATTATCTATGATATTTCTTGATTTGTACAGTATTTTTAAAGGGCATTTATGGTTTCAAAATGCTAAATACTAACAAACTCTTCATAACATCAGCAATTAGAAACCCATGTAACCACCTCCAAATTACCAAAACAAGAGCACAGTAACAGCCACATAGAAAGTTAAAATAGTTTGTGATGTTATCAACAAATTTTTATGTATATTTTACCACAGCAAAAAAATAAATAAATAAATAAAACTTAACATATTTAAGAGCAGAACAGATGAAGGTAAAAAGGTAATTAGTGTTTAGGACAACAAATCAGAGGAAATTACATATAACAGAGCATGGATTATAAGAGAATACTATGATCAATATTATTGAAAAATTTCAATACTGTAGTAAAATCAATAAACTTCTAGAAAAATAAATAACCAAAACCTATTCAAGAAGAAACAGAAAGCTTAACTAGTCCTATAAATTTTAAAGAAATTAAACCAGCAATTAAAGAAAAATTGCTTCACATGAATGTTCCACCAAACTTGCAAATACGCCATTCTAACTTTACACAACTTTTTCAGAAAAGAGACACTCCTAAACCCATTCTTTTCTGAAGCTAGTATAACCTTGATATCAAAACCAGAAAAGGACTGTAAAAGAAAAAAAATTACACATAAATTTTACTCCTGTACATAAGTGAAACATTAATAAACCAAACACTGCAATGTGTTAAAAAGAAAAGGATAATATATCATGACCAAGTTAAGTTCATCCTAGTGTGATGGTTAATTTTATGTGTCAATGTGACTAGGTTGCAGGGTGTCCAGACATTTCGTTAAACATTATTCTGTGTGTGTCTGCGAGGTTTTTTTGGATGAGATTAACACTTGAATTGGTAGACTGAGTAAAGCTTACACTCTCCAATGTGGATGGGCTTTATCCAGTCTGTTAAGGCATGAATAGAACAAGAACAAAAATCAGAGTAAGGGAGAATTCCCTCTTTTTCTCCGCCTGCACCTACGACCTCATGGGGAGTTCCCTATGATCAGTTGACAGAGGAAGAGAAGACTAGGGGCTGGTTTCAATATGATTCTGCATGATATACAGGCTCACCTGGCAAGCGACAACTGCAGCACCTTTCTCCATCATCCCTAAAGGACAATGGTGAAGGGAAAGCCTCCAAGGGGACAGAAATTTGAGTACTGCACCTGGTTGTTTCACTTTGCTTAGAAGGAGAAATGGCCAGACATATGAGTATATATTGATTCATGGTCTGTGGCCAGTTTTGGCTAACTGGTCAGGGACTTGGAACAAGACTTGAAAAGTGGCCACAAGAAAATTTGGGAAAGGGGTATGCTATGGGTTGTGTACCACAAAAGGTCATGTGTTAGAAACTTGATCCCCACTGTAACAGTGTTAAGAGGGTGGGAAATCTGATTAAGATCTTTGAAACATGGGGCCTTCAAGAGGTGATTGAATTGTGAGGACTATGCCCTCTTGAGAATGGATTAATTAATTAGTTAACCCAGAATAATGGGTTAATGGTTTAATGGGTAAACATGGGTGTAGACTGGTGACTTTATTTATTTATTTTTTTTATTTTTTCTTTTTTCCATGTCCGGCAACGGATCGCAACCCTCAGTGTTGCCCCCGTACTGGACCGGGGACCGGCAACGGGATTGCAAGCCTCGGTGTTGCTCCCGTGCCTCGCTCAGCCAGTGAGCGGGAGCCGGTCTGTATGTGGGATCCGAACCCTCGGATGGGAGCGCCACCGCGCTTCCCAAGTGGCGCACTATCCAGTGCGCCACCGGGCCGGCCCAGACTGGTGACTTTATAAGGAGAGCACATGAAAGTGCTCTGGCCATTCTTACCACATATACTCTGGTCACCACAGGACATAGAGTTCCCACCAAGAAGAATGCCCTCACCATATGTGCTCCCTAGACCTTGGATTTCCCAGCCTCCAAAACTATAAGAAAGAAATCGCTTTTCTTTATAAACTACCCAGTTTCAGGTATTCTGTGATAAGCAACAGAAAACAGACTAATACAGGGTATATAGATAGACCTCTTTGAATGCGCAAAATAATGTAATTTGTTCCCAAGTGAATGCTCACCAAAGAGTGACCTCAGCAGATGAGGATTTTTAATAAGTAGATAGTAAGACCCATTCTGTGGATACCAGTTCCTCTTTCCTCAGCCACCCCTGTCATTACCCAGTGGGCTCATGAACAAAGTTGCCATGATGGCAGAAATGGAGGTTATACATGAGCTCAGTAACGTGGACGTCCATTCACCAAGGCTGACCTGGCTACTGCCACAACTGAGTGCCCAATCTGCCAGCAGCAGAGACTAACATGGAGTCCCTGATATGGTATCATTCCCTGGAATGATTAGCCAGTTACCTAGTAGTGGGATGATTACAATGGATTGCTTCCATTATGGAAAGGGTAGTGTTTTGTTCTTACTGAAATAGACACCTACTCTGGATACAGATTTGCCTTCCCTGCACACAATACTTCTGCTGAAACTACTACCCATGGACTTACAGAATGCCTTATTTCCATTTCCATTGTATTCCACATAGCACTGCTTCCGATCAGAGAACTCACTTCACAGCAAAAAAAGTACAGCAATGGGCTCATGCTCATGGAATTCACTGTACATAATGTTTCCCATCATCCTGAAAAAACTGGTTTGAGAGAATGGTGAATGGCCTTTTGAAGACTCAGTTATACCACCAACTAGATGGTAATGTCTGGCAGGGCTGGGGCAAGGTTCTATTATATACGGTACTATTTCTCCCATAGCAAGGATTTACGGGTCTAGGAATCAAGGGGTGGAAATAGGAGTGGCACAACTCACCATAACCCCTAGTGACCCACCAGCAAAATTTTTGCTTCCTGATCTCATAACCTTATGCTCTGTTAGTCTAGAAATCTTAGTTCCAAAAGGAGGAATGCTTCCACCAGGAGACACAATGACGAACTGGAAGTTAAGACTGCTACCCAAACACTTTGAACTCCTCATGCCTCTGAATCAAAAGGCAAAGGGATTTAGTGTGCTGCTTGGGATAGTTGATCCTGACTATCAATAGGAAACTGGACTGCTACTCCACAATGCAAGTAAGGAAGAGTATGTCTGGAACACAGGAGATCCCTGAGGATGTGTCCTAGTACTGGTATTACCATGCCCTGTGATTAAGGTCAATGGAAAACTACAGCAATTCAATCTAGGCAGAACTACTAACAGCTCGGACCCTTCAGAAATAAAGGTTTAGGTCAAATAACCAGATAAAGAACCATAACTAGCTGAGGTGCTTGATGAAGGCAAAGGAAATACAAAATGGATAGTAGAGGAAGTAGTCAGCTATAAATACCAGCTATGAGCACATGACTATCTACATAAGTGAGAACTACAATTGTCATGAGTATGTCTCTCCTTGTTTTGTTACGAATATTTGTGTATGTGTGTAGAGGAAATTTCTTTGTTTTCTTCCCTCTGTTATTCCCTTATCATGTAATGTAAGATATATTAACTTCATATCACAGTATGTAAGTATTATTAATTTTACATCATAGTATTTAAGTTACGGGATATCAAGGAGAAGAGTAAACATCACTCAAAGACTTTACTTCCTCTTCTGAAAAAGGGTTTAGTGCCTTTTTGGTTGCATGCAGGATAGTTGTATCATGTTAGTGGAATTATGACCTTGTAATTTTCTTTATTTGGAGATTAAATATGGTTTAAGGAGAGCATATGGGCACCAAGTTGACAAGCTGTGATGGTTAATTTTATGTGTCAACTTGACTGGGCCATGGGGTATCCAAATATTCTGGGTGTGTCTGTGAGGGTGTTGCTGGATGAGATTAACATTTGAATCAGTAGACTTGTTTACAAGTGTGGGTGGGCCTCATCCCATCCACTGAAGGCCTGAGTAGAACAAAAGGCAGAGTAAGGGAGAATTCACTCTCTCTGCCTAATTGTCTTTGAGATGAGACCTAGGTCTTCTGCTACCTCCGGACTAGACTTAGACTCAGACTGGAATTTACATTATCAGCTCTCCTGTTTTTCAGGCCTTTGGACTGGGACCAGAACTATACATAGGCTCTCTTGGGTTGCTTGCTGACTGCAAATCTCGGGACTTCTGAGCTTCCATAATCGCATGAGATAATACCTTATAATAAATCTTGTGTCTGTGTGTATTTCCTTAATACATATACTGTTTGTTGTGTTTCTCTGGAAAATCTGACTACCATAGCCAGAAAAGCTAAAGCTCAACATTAAATAAATCTATTAATATAATTACACTACTTTCAAAAATGAAATAAAAATCATATAATCATCTCAACAGATGCAAGAAAACCACTCAACAAAATTCAGCAACTACTAATAACAAAACTTTTAGCAAGTTAGAACTAAAAGAAACTTTCTTTAATCTGATAATGGGAATCTACCAAAACCCTACAGGAAACAACATTCTCAGAAACATTTATATCCTTTGAAATACCAATGCAAGGATGCCTATTATCACAACTTTTAGTCAGTGTAATTACTTAATATTATAGTCAGAATAAGACAAAAAAGATTTAAACTCTGTAAGCTCTGAAAAAGAAAAAACTAAACTGCCCATATCCACAGATAATCTGAGTATCTATAGAAGAAACCAAAAATAATCAAAAAACAAATAATTTGAATTAATAAAAGAAGTTAGCAAGTTTTCTAGCTATAAGATGAATCTACAAAAATCATCAACACAAAGGTAGAAAATGAAATTTACAAAGAACATAAATTTGTTCTAAACTTTATGTGAGAGAGCAAAGAGCCACGAACAGTCAAGACACTTTTGAAGTATAAGGTGGGAGGATATTTTCTATAAGACTTATTATCAAGCCATAATAATTAGGACAGTGAGTTACTGGTATAAGAACAGACAAATAACCAACACAACAGAAAGAGAATAAAAAGTCTGCAGTAAAAAGTAGACTCCACAAAAGCAAAAATCTTCTGTTGTGTTCACTGATACATTCCCACTGTAGGAAAAAGTACAAAGTTATCAAAGTTAAATAGTTGACTCAAGGATAAAACTACAAATCTAACTCACATTTCTAGTAAAAATATATTTTAAAAATACTTCTTTCATCAATAAAATACTCAGTAATTATCAACTTTTACCTCAAGCTTTTATGAGAAAGTTAAGACCTTTCTACTAAAAACCAGTTTTCATTAGCATACACAGGCAAAGCACCTGAAACCAGCTATAAGGACATATTGGGTATGTGATATGATGAGTATATTATTTTAATTTTCAGGGTTGTAGGTACTTCAGCTTTTCTCCCAGTTTTTCTCATATCACTTTTGCCATCTCCCCACCTTCACTCCCCCTTCCTCCACCAGCTAGATATGGTTCTGGTGGTTTTTTGAAAGCAGAAATGAAAACCACTGTACTTAGCCACAGTCACTTCCTTTATGCTGTACAGAGTAGGTAATATTTCTAAGCCATTTAAAGACAAAATCCAATGGACATAATATTTGTAATATTTAAAGTTAAGTAATTGATACTTACACAACTCTTTTGATTTCTTTTTTCCCTTAAATACCTACATCTCACACTGATGTCTTGACTTATTTGTCCTGGATCTAGTCCCAATCAACAGACCCTGATACCTAATTCCTTCAAATACTGCCTAGATACCTGTAACACCACCAGTATTGTTAGACCAGCCTCCACAAAAGGTCTTTCAGGAAACATTCCCTCCCTGGTCTCCTGCAGTAGTTTCATTGCTAAAATACACAACCCTCCCTTTTTGGAAGGACTGTGACTCTAATAGCCATGAGCACAAAAAGTAGTAGGCCACAGCAATCCTGCTGGACTCTACTTAATGATAGTGGCAGAGCCACTTACACCCTATCTTCTCACCCAAACAAGATTGGTTTTATTCAATCCCAGGATCAAATGTCTCAGTTAGCACTAGGGTAGCTAATTCTAAATTCCCGCGTCAAGTGCATAATGAAAATATGAAATAAACAGGATCATTCATGAGGTGAAGTTACACTTCTTGTTCTGTGAGAGTACACTTAGATACAGGAGGAGGAATTCTGAAAAAAATCAATGGGATACCTGTTTCCACAGAACTGCAGAATTTACAACTAACTCTTTCAATATTGTTATATTTTAAGAACATACCCAAAAAAGTCTAAAATTGGGGAAAGAGTCTTTAAATAGACACCTACTAAAGAAAAAAATTATCAATAGAAAGTGCCAAAATAAAATAGAAAAGAACCAGTTATAGAGACATTTGCAAAACACAGAAAACAAATTTTAGAAAAAATATACGGAATATGTCTATTGTCATTGTTTTCAGAAAACAACAAAACCCAATTCAGTAGTTTCTAACATCAGTTTAAAAAAAAAAAAAAGGAAGGAGCTGGATATTTGCTATCTTACTCTATGTCAAGCCCCTATTTGATATCTTTGGTTAGTAATCTCGCTCTATAAATTCTAAATTATCATTTCATTTGCCAAAATCTTTTGCTAACCTCTGGACTTTATATAAATGTATCTATCTGATAAAGTATCTATACACCTATTCTCCTCACATCCACTTATCCCCAGCTATGAAAGGCAGTCAACTCCAAACTCTTTTAATGGCATAAACTATAAGGAGAGAGAAAACACTTTTTGAGCAAGCACACGCAGTGTCCTTATATATTTCTTTTCCAGTTATACAAATGTATATACTAACATTACAACAGCATAGCATAAAACAAACAGTATTTTTAATATTTTATTTATTGACAAAATATTTTTCTTCTCACTAAAATACAAGGGTACTTCAAAAAGTTCATGGAAAGATCTATATTATCTTTCAATTCTATTTTTCCAGTGAACTTTGAAGTACTTTGTATATATATTATTATTAGCATGACCAACCATCTTACTTTGCCTGGGACTGAGGGGTTTCCCAAATTATCCTCTACCAAATAAATCAGCCTAATTAGTGCTAAAAGGTCATACTTTTAATAAAAACAGGACAAGCCAGAAGACAGTTCATTCTTTTTTAAGGGAATGAATGAATAATGAATAAAACTTGTATTTGCTTTCAAACAATTAATTACCTTTATTATTTCAGTTCTAGAGTTCCAAAACAGAAATAAATAGCACATTGAGGAATTTACCCCTTCATTTAGAGGTAATGGTTTTCCATGCTCTGAAGTTGAGGATAAAATTCATGAGAGTCAGTGGATGATGAGTAAGTGTCCAGCCGACATCTCATTGTAGTCACTGCCCCCACTCAGGGAAAGAAACAGCACCCAGACCAGAAAAAGCAATGTAGTACACATGGCCAGTATCCAATTAAGAAGATTACAATAATGCAGCTAAAAGCTGCACTACATACTGGCCATCAGCTACAGAGGAGGAGAAGTCAGTTACAATGAAAAGAAAACATCTTGGAAGTTAGATGACCTAGTTCTAATTCCCACTCTGCCAATAAGTAGTACTGTTAACGGGCAACTCCTCTTAGTATCCCAAGTTCCTCAACAATAAAAGGAGGGGATTGGATCAGATGATTTTAGTGATGCCTTTTCAGATATTTGGTCTTGGCTTATGAAAGCAACTATAATCCTTAAACTCTAAAAACTATGTCCTCAATGATGAGGTAACACTATTATAAGAAAATTAAATTTTACAGAGTAAATTGGGTAACAATCATGAAATTAAAGAAGCAAATTTTAAAATGGGTAACAAAGAACAGAATAAATGAATAAAAACAATTGCAGGGAAAAAATAAAGTTACAATTTATTCCTGGTCTTATATGTGAAAATAATTTCCAAGAAATATTCCATTGTCCTTCAAAGAAATAAAAAAAAAAAAAAGTGGGCAATATTATCACAGGATTTTGTATTATTCTTTTTCAGTATACTTAATAGATCCACCTTTGTATATAAAATATTTGCTTTCAAATTTTCAAGTCCTGACTAAGAACAGAGGGAAAGAACTAATTAAGTTTTAATTAAAGAGATTCTTAAAAAGAAGCAAGGAGGATAAAATCAGTAATAATCTGTAACAGAAAGCCTGCTGGGCTGGTCACCAAGAACACAAGGCCCACAAGCAGAGTTGCTCATAAAGCATCCAGAAATCAAACATAAAAGAATGGACAAAGAGACATTTTGTTACTACCATGTGTGTCTTCTTGGATGCTGAGACGCTTTCTATACTTAACACTGGCTACAAACTCTAATGTGGGTAAATTATTCTGGATGCTGTTGTTAAGTAATTGTTGTGGTCTTGGGAGCTAGTTTCTTTTTCTTTTTTTTTATTAGCTCTGGTTTTTTGGACATTTTCCTACCTCGGGTAATTGACATTACTTTGGAATGGACACTGTGTGACAAGTGCTTGGTGTAAGAAAGCCCTGGGTGACTTTCTGTCCCCAAAAGAAAATTTCCTTTTCCCTTCAAAGCACTTATTTGATTATACTTTTATAGGCTAGGCATTACTATAATACCCAGGAATTTCTCCTAACTGAAATTTGAGTAGCAGGCTACAGCCCTAATACACACTCTAGTCAGCTAACCTGACACTAGGCAGCACATGCAAACACAGACATCATACTGTTTAGGTCATTCTTACCTAATATTTTTTGAGACTAATTTGCCCACTGTCAAAAGGAGGATCGGGTGGGAGGGTGCAGAAGTTTAGCCATGACCAGTCATTTAAGGCAATCATACAATCATACACACATGAAAATTATCCTTACTCTTCAATTTTTAATACCTCCAACTTTCATAATTCTATGATTTTATCCACCTGTTCTTCAAAGGAAGAAATGAATTCAGTTAACAATGGTTCTGAAAAAGCCAAAGTGATAGGAAAATCAAAATATCAAATAAACATCTAAGACAACAGATTTCCTACCAATGATAACTTTTCTCACTGCTTGCTTGAATTCTCAACATCCACTTCCCCATCCCCCTGTTCATACTGTATACTCACATATAATTTAAATAAACTTTGAGAATGTTTAGAATTCCATAACAGTCCATGAAAATATACCAGAGCAAGATTATAAAATTATTTATGATATAAAATAAATAATACTGATATGAAAAAATACAGATATGTTAATACAAGTATTTATTTAAAGTAAAATGAAAGATAAGACAGTGTAAAATTTTGAAAAAATAAACACTTAAAGAATCTGCAGGTATTAATTACTCAGTCAATAAATATTTACTGTTTGCCTAGTATGTACCAGGTACTGTTCTAGTTGCTTGGGATACATCAGTAAACAAAACAGACAAAAAATAAGTAGGGTTTACATTCAAACAA
The DNA here is from genome assembly GCF_000696425.1 of Galeopterus variegatus. Classification (NCBI taxonomy): domain Eukaryota; kingdom Metazoa; phylum Chordata; class Mammalia; order Dermoptera; family Cynocephalidae; genus Galeopterus; species Galeopterus variegatus. The sequence goes on along the minus strand of NW_007726286.1, from coordinate 759,114 downwards.
GAAAAGGATAAAATAAACAAGATACACAATAAATTACCAAATAAATAATTTGTTTAAAAAGATGACATAAAAAAAAAAAAGAAAATGCAGAACAGCATCAGGAGATGGGAAGTGTGAAATATTAAAACAAGTATTTATAATTTTTGATGTGTGAAAAATATAGCTTTTAAGAAATGGGAAAAAAATATATAAATTAAAAAATTTTGGGCCGGCCCGGTGGCGCACTGGAGAGTGCGCCGCTTGGGAGTGTGGCGGCGCTCCCGCCGAGGGTTCGGATCCCATGTGGAGACCGGTTCCCGCTCACTGGCTGAGTGCGGTGCGGACGCAACACTGAGGGTTGCGATCCCATTGCCGGTCAGTAAAAAAGACAAAAAGGGAAAAAAAAAAATTTTTTTTTTTGTAAAAACCAAGACTTATCTAGGAAAGGTCATCCAGAATTATCAGAGCACAAAGCATGAAAATGTGCATCTGAGGAAATTTATAAAAATAGGAAAACATTTATATGAATATCTTCTAACAATTCATATGGAAATTTTTCTCATACATGCTATATTCCTAAGAAGCAAATATCCCCATCTTCAAACACTTAGCAGCATAAAGCAAGTGATTATAAACATTCTCTTTGGAGAAGAGGAAGGAAGACAATGAATGAGAAGTATAGTAATCATTTAATGTTAGGTCAGAGAAAGACCTAAAAGATTATTTAGTCCATTCATATTGTTTTAAAGTTATGGAAAATAAAGGTTAGAAAGGTTAAATAACCATCTCCAAGTCATAAATCAAGTTAAAAGGCAAAAGTTAGGAATTTTAACCCATCTAAAACTTTTTTTGTATACCATGCTAAATGAGCAAAAATTCTAATACCATGCTAAATGGGCAAAAATTCTAATGAATTAGACAAATTAATCTTAAATGATCATTTAGCAAAGATAAGGATGCCTGTTTCAATTACTTTATATAGCTAAACGATTTTTAAGGCTTTCACAGAGATAAGCAAGAATTTCAAGAAAGTTATTTTATTCCCTTAGGCTCTCCAAATTTTTAATAACATTAGGAATTTACTAATTTATTTTTTGCTAAAATTTACTCAAAAAACTAACTTTCTGAGATTACCAGAGGTGGGAAAAGAGGAGAGGGAGATGAGTTAGCAAGAAACTGGTAAATGACCACAAAAAATGATTACATTGTGTAATACTGAAGACACTCATTATCCTGATCTGAGCATCACATATTGCACACAGGTATTGATAATCAATGCTGTAGCACACAGATATGTACAATCAATTACGTTTCAATAAAAAAAAAATTTTTTTAAGAGAAAAACTAACTGTATTTGTCTGTTTCTGTTGCTTATAACAAAATACCTGGAACTGGGTACTTCGAAAGAAAATGAAATTAATTGCTTACAGTTTTGGAGGCTGGGAAGTCCAAAGTCCAAGGAACACATCTGGTGAGGATTCTTCTTTAGTGGTGGCTTTACAGCTGCATGGGTCTTACATGGCAGAAAATGGCAGAGCAAAGAGAAAGAATCTCATGTGCTCTCCTTTAAAGCCCTCAGAACCACACCCCTGACCACTGTTATTAATCCATTAGCTATGGCATGGACCTACAATCTAATCACCTCTTCAAGGCCCCACCTTTCAATTACCATAACAGGATTTTCCACTCTCTCAACACTGTCACAGTGGGGACCAAGTTTCCAATACCTGGAACTTTGGGGGACACAATTTAAGTTTCAATGAGTCAGTGGGGGGGGGGGGACATTCGATCCACAGCACTAATTTTCCATAAAATTGGAAATAGATATGTTATAATCAAAATAATATTTTATACTCATATAAAACTTTTCCCACCTATTATTTTTAAAAAACTGTAAAGCATGCCAAGAAGGATGTTTTCGCCCCATTACATGAACTGGGAATCAAAGAGATTAAAGAAAGTTAAAGATTTGCCTATGGTGTGAGCAAAAGAAAACCAACAGAATTACATCGTATGAGATAGTGACATGTAGACAAAATTTGCACTATCAGATCTTGAGAAAATTATCTATACAAAATGGATATATAAATGTGGCATACTATACTAGCACTTCTCAGATTGATGGTGTCCAGAAAAATGTATTATGTAGTTAAATGAGTTTGGGAAATGGCTTATATTTTATTCTCTAGATTTGCAATGCACAGTACAATATTAGATGCTCTGAGAAGTTCTGCAAAAAAGAAACTTGATTTTCAATGTATTTACTGTGTACATAATCATGCTTCTAAGCCCACTTAGTTATACAGCATTGAAAATCAATTTAGGAAACACTGACTTAAGCAAAAGGATTATAAAATGACTTAAGGACTTTGGTGACAGGATTTCAAATAAGCTCCAGCCTAAGATGTTAGAACTTCAAAGCCAAGTTCTTCAGTTTTAAACAATGAGATGATGGTGATGATGGTTATAACAGCAAACATTTGGAGCTTTTTAAAAATTCAGGTACTCATTCAACAAATATTTATTGTGGGTCTACATCATGTCAGGCAATGAATTTTATACTAGTTTAGAATTTTAGAAGTTCCTACTTCTAAACTAAGAAAATGACTGACTTTTCTATAGCCATGGTAATAAGCAGCCACCAGAACCAGTTTTAAAACTCTTCGGTGGATCCCTAAACAATGGCAACTTCTCATTGCTCAAAGTCAATCAGTAACAGACTCATTCCTATAAACACTCTCCTGGGTGTCAACCTATCAACAACAGTCTCATCTGAGTAAGCGCTCTTCAACAGATGATGTCAACCTCCAGAACACTACCAATCTCTGAACTCCATGCTTCCTGAAAACTCTACAGAAGATCAACACTCTTCCTTGCTAAGAAACTGTGCTTGATTGGCATAAACCTGTTCTTTATTGTAAGAAACAATAAATCCAGTTTTCTCTTTTTATTTCAGATACTGAGTGATAGTCTCATAATTTTTATAGTGTTTGTGAAAGTCTGCTCTCACAAACCAGTCAGCCGGCACCCTTCCACCCACTCTTTTTTCCCTCCTAACTTTTTATTTAAAAGATTTCTAACCAAGAGAAAAACTAAGAACATGGGCTGGCCAGTTAGCTCAATTGGTTAGAGAGTGGTACTGACAACAGCAAGATCCAGGGTTCAGTCCCTGTACAGACCAGCCACACACACACACACACACACACAGACACACACACACACACACACACACACACGTAAGTATGTATATACACACACACTTGGATCTTTATCTATATATTTTTCTTTAAACAGCAAACATTTATTAAGTGCTTTACACATGCCAGGCATACTTATATGTATTATGTCATTTAAATCTCTTAAAGATCCTACAACCCACCATCATTATAACTGTACCTCTGAATCTTGGAGAGATATTCCATAATTTACAGTAAGTGAAATTGTGTTTGTTAACTTCCACATATTGGGCTTAGTTTTGCCCTCTGGAACAAGACAAAATGTCAAATCCTTCTTTTACATGACAGGTCTTCAGAAATATGGGGCCGGCCCCGTGGCTCACTCAGAGAGTGTGGTGCTGATAGCGCCGAGGCCACAGGTTCAGATCCTATGTAGGGATGGCCGGTGCGCTCGCTGAGCGTGATGCAGACCACACCGTGCTGAGGGTTGTGATCCCCTTACCGGTCAAAAAAAAAAGAAATATGAAGAAGGCTTGCTTTTAAAAGTTTCATTTTGCTAAACAGCATCTTTTAAAACAGCTTTATTGAGATATCATTTACATCCCACAAAATTCAATTGCTTAAAGTGTACAATTAATGATTTTTATATTGTCAGTATTGTAACAACCATCACTACAATCCAGTTTCAGAACATTTCCATCATTCCAAAACAATACCTCATGCTCATTTACAGTTAATCCCCATTCCCATCCCCAGACCAAGGCAACCATTAATCTACTTGAAAAAAATCCTGCATCTCCTCTACTCTTCAAGTTAAAAATTCCCTACTTCTTATCAATTAGTTCTCAATATAAATGGCATATTCTTTGAAAGACTCTCCCCAGTGCCACCACCACTTTCAATCCTCACTTGAATCAGAGTAGTTTAGCATTTATTCAGCACATATATTGAGGTCCTGCCAGGTTTTCATTTGAAGAAAAAGGTTCCAAAACTTTTAATAAGCAAAATAAATAAACATTTTTAATATAAGAGTTGAACAAGTCATAAGCTAAATATAAAGCCCTGCAGCAAAAAGATACTGTTAAGACAATACATCCAGTAATCAATACATTGAGGGCTAGGAAGAGTTGAACCAGCTTTCAAGCTGACTTTGTCTAGAATATAATTCTCCATCTCGTCCACGAGAACATGAGAGACAATGCTGAACATCTTGTTGAAATTTTTACTCTATTGACACAGTATTACCCTATCAAAAGGGAAATTATTTTATTTTGGTATGAATTGTGAACCCATGCAAGTTCCTAATAATGGCAGATCGCAGAATTTTTCTTGAGACTGATGTCAAGTTTACCAGGGTACAATGACCAGAATCTCCTTTCTCCCACCGTTTTTTAAAATGAAGCAAACTCACACCAAAATTGTAACTTGATTATATTTCCTTAAATAACATTCTAGGAAACCAGCTGACAATATTTAATACCACTACTGTACACAATGTCTATCCTAATGTAGTTGGTTGAAGGATTTAATTTGTCACTCAGAACAATGGTTTTAGTCTCATATTGTGAGTAAATAAAAATATAAATTAAAAAATACGGTAAACAGTGCTAAGTTATTATATTATCAATTAAGCAACTTGAAAATTAATTGTGCAAATACTTGTAACTGCCAATAGGAAAATACATAATACATTCCACTTGTATTACATAATACAGTGCATTTGTTCCCTCACAAAGGGCTTTCATTTGAATCAGGAAGTATATAATACAATTGTCTTTCTAGAGTATGTAAACTGGACAATGATCAGTTACTTTTGTTCTGAGAAAAGGAAGAATAAGTTTATCTCTAGTCTCAATAATATTCTTCAAATCAAAATGAAACATTATACCCAGAAGAAATGCATTTTCAGTTGGTTCTCCACACATGGATAAAAATGTGATGACTTGTCATATACCATATACAGGGAGTTTGATAAACAGAAAAATTCCAGAAAAATCTCAGCCCTGGGGCTTTCCCAAATGACTCCAGAAATCCAGGATCTCTAATTTCCAAAACCTTAAGTTCCTACAGGAGTAAGAATTAAAGCTTCTTTTATTGTGAACAAATTCCCTATCTCAAACGGCTTGGAGTCTCCCCTTAGCCTTTACAGAGGGAATGCTTAGGAAACTCTGAGGGAAAAAGGGAAAGTGGACACTTTTATGCTGTAGGGCCAAGAGATTTTCAGGATTCAAACAATTGTAAATAAGTTGACTACCTGAGTACAGATAAGGAAGTAGAAAATTAGATATACAATCTGAGTTCTCTCAGCTGCAGGGAGCTCCCCTTCCCCCCACATCCCAAAGACTTCAAAAACTTATGAAATTAAGTTTAGGTGACTGCCCAAAGTATATCTTTCACAGCTATATGACTCAAAGTAATAATTAACATTTCAAACTAAATTGTTCATAATGTACTATTCAATTCTTCACTAAATTCACAGAGCTCACTTCTACTTACAGATGTGTTCTTAAAAACTGTAACATCTTGGTCAAGGGTTTAGATTCCTATACTGGCCAGCTGCCACCCCCCTCCCCAAAAAAAACTCCAAGTGAGAAAAGCTAAATGAAAATTGTTTCATTTTTTTTTAAAGTGAAAGAGGAAAATAAAGAGTGCCAGAGTGAGTAAATTATATTTTCTACATATGTAAGCTTTAACTTCAAAAAACGTGTAAAATTAATCTTTTACCGTTACTGTATTTTAACATAAGTGTCGCCTTTATTATGCTGTTAAAATGCAATAGCCTATGATAACTTATTCCAGACATAGGGTGGGGGGATGGGGGAGAGGGATTGGTAAGGGAGCAGAAAACTAACAAGGCTGTAGCACTTTTAGTACATATTATAAGAATAACCCATAAAAGAAAAATATTGGTTCAATTCAATACAACTACGTCAATTTTCTTAAAATCCCACATACTTTATCTAGTTAAAGCCCTTATACACTTTCTCTCTAAAAAACTTGTCTTAATTATTCTGCAGCACCTTTGGATTAACAAAAACGGTTTTTATAAAATATTGATGTTACTGTAAAATATCTCTTTTTAATCTAGTCACCAAGAAAACAACGGACTCTGAAAGTACACTAAATCCACCATAATTAATTTTATTTTGGTAACTAACTTTATCCTAGTAACTTGATAACAAAGTTAAACCTTAAAGCTAAATCACCACAAACATAATTAAAACAACAAAGACAGAAGACAGAGTTGCTCCTATACCCATAACATAGTTTCAAATTTCTGTAAAAAGGAAAGAAATTGGGAGTTTCGTTCATGAGGATTCATATTAGGAGATATTTTCAAATTAAAGAAGGAGGGGTATTTATATGTATTTCTAAGTTTAAATCACACTATAAACTATCCTCTCAGACCCAATTGACAAGAATAATCAACATCTTCAAGTTGCTAGATTTTTTCATTTTGGATTGTATATTGAAAATGAAAGGTAAAACTTTAGAGTCTAGATGTTCTATTTTCAGCTTTGTCATTAACATATTTGAGAATCTGGGGTAAATTTCTTTACGTAAGCTAAATATTCTAAGTACCCACTTAGTTAACATAGGTTAGATCCAAAAGTTGACATACATGTAATAATAAATTTAGCCCTATTCCCTTCATTGGGTTTCCTGATTTAAAATGTCCACCATGAACATACATATACATCTTAATTAACATATAAATTTAATTTTGTTTAACAATACTCATTGAGCATCAACCAAGATAAAAGTCCTCTCCTAATGGCTGAGGAAAATAAACATGAAAGACACCAAGTCATTGTGATCCCCCAAAACAGTATTTAGCACACTGGTAAAAGAGCATACAAATAAACAAATACAATTCTTTCTTTAATCAGTCAAACATAAAATTGTAATATTACAGTACAAAACTTATAAAATTTTAACGTGCAAATTTTAAATTGTACAATTTTTAAAGTTACAATTGCAAAATTGTACAGTTACAAAAAAAAAAAAAGATTATCTACTTTTTTTTTTTTTTTTAAATGTATGAAGTAGCCTAACAGATTGGGAAAAAACCATTGGTATAATTCAGAGTCAGCAAACATTTTCTGGAAAAGGTGAGATAGTAAATATTTTCACTTTTGTAGGCCATAAGGTCTCTGTTACAACTATGCAACAGCCACTGTAGCATCAAAGCAGCCACTGACAATCAATCCATAAATGAATGAATGAGCATGGCTATATTCCAGTAAAACTTTATTAATGGTCACTGAAATTTGAATTTCACATAATTATTACATGTCATGAAATATTACTCTTCTTTCAATTTTTTCCCAATCATTTAAAAATACAAAAAACATTTTTGGTCACATGACCTGAACAAAAATAGCAGCCATGTGGCTTTGGCTCTTAAGCCATAGTTTGCTAACCCCTGGTATAATCAAACACCAATATCAAATAATATATGGATTAAGACACTCTGGTAGGTACTGACCATAACTGCTACTGTTATTTAAAGGGGAAAGAGAAAAAAATATTATGATAATCAAGAGAAACTTCTTCAAAGAAATATTTTAGCTCAGGCTTGAGATGATTTAAGGATAATGACAACTCATCTATTGCAGCTACTATCTAGTTAGTATATGAAAGAAAATTATTCTACTCTGAAAACAACACCATTTGTCAAAACATGTAGAAAACATGCAATTAAAGCTTCATGCTCTTGTTTAAGCTAAACTGTACAGTTTACCAATATTTGAAATACTGAATATATATTCATGTTTAAAATAATAAAAAACTAATTTTTCTATGTTCATTTTGTATCCTGCACTTAAACTCATTTATTAGTTCTAACAGTTTTTTGGTGGAGTTTAGGGCCAACACCACACACTGGAGAAAGAACAGTCTCTTCAATAAATGGTGGTGGGAAAACTGGATGGTCACATGAAGAAGAATCAAACAAGACACCTCTCTCTTATACTTACAAAAATCAACTCTAAACGGGTCAAACACTTAAAGGTAAGACCTCAAACTATGAAACCACTAGAAGAAAACATAACAAATGCTTTATAACATTGGCTTGGGCAAAGATTTTCTGAATAAGACCTCAAAAGCACAAACGATACAATCAAAAATAGACAAAAGGGACTACATCAAACTAAAAAGCTTCTGTACAGCAAAGGATACAATCAACAGAGTGAAAGGACAACCTACAGAATAGGAGAAAACATTTCCAAACTATGCATCTGACAAGGATACATAAGAAACTCAAACAACTCAATAGCAAAAAAGCAAATAATCCAATTTAAAAATCGGCAAAAGATCTGAATAGATATTTTTTAAAAGGTGACATACAAAAGGCCAACAAGTATATTAAGAAATGCTCAACATCACTAATCATGAAGGAAGTACAAATCAAAACCACAATGAGATATCATCTCACTCCAGTTAGAATAGATATTATCAAAAAGACAATAAATGCTGGCAAGAATGTGGAGAAAGGGGAACTCATACACTGTTGGTGAGAATGCAAATTAGTACAGCCACTACAGAAAATAGTATGGCATTTTCTCAAAAAATTAAAAATAGAACTCCCATATGACCCAGCAATCCCACTACTGGAAATACATCCAAAGGAAATGAGATCAGTATGTCAAAGGGATATCTGCACACCCATATTTACTGCAGCACTATTCACAATAGCCAAGATAAGGAATCAACCTAAGTGTCCACTGACAGATGAATGGACACTTAGAAATGAGTGCTAAAGAAAATGTGGTATATTTACACAATGGAATACTATTCAGACATAAAAAAGAGTTGATCTCATAAAGTAAAGAGTACAGTTTTGGTAATAGAGGTTGGGAGGGGCTGGGAAAGGGGAGGACAGGGCCAACTGGCATAAAGTTAGTTTCATAGAAGGAATTAGTTCTAGTGTTTCAATACACAGTAAGATGATTGTGGTTAACAATAATATATTGTATATTTCAAAATAGCAAGAAAAGAGGATTTTGAAAGTTCTACCACTTACACGTATTGAAACATCACACTGTACCACATAAATATGTACAATTCTTATGTTATCAACAAAAAAAATTTTTTAAACTTTTTAAAAAAGTAATTGTCATGTTACAAACTGGCTACCAAACAAGTCATTCCTTGTCTCCCCCCGCCCCCTTTTTTCTACCATAATTCAAACCAAATGTTCTTTGGTTTGGTAAATGGCTAACAGGCATAAGGAAAGAAAGAAGCATATTTAGCTTCTTGGTGTCAGGTGAAAACGTCCTGAATGGGCTGTTTCAACTAGTGGACCATGGTGTCCTCAGTGTCCATATACGGTATCTCTGTTCATTAAGCCTACTGTGCTCCTGAGTAATCCAAGTAATGATCACTAAGACCACCTTCTTTATAAATGGAAACATAAACAACCAGAAAATTCATTTAGATCTATGCAAATTTTTTCCTTTTTCATGATGAAGCTCCACTTTAAAAGAGTAAAAAAAAGAAAAAAAAAACACCTATATTTTTCTTAAAGCAAGTAAGAGGATAACTACCTTACCAAAGAACTTTCTTACAGTAGTTATGATTTAACATTTTCATGAAATGGCTTGTTAATGGTTTAAATGGTAGCATAGCCTCACTTCATTAAAAAGAAAAAAAAAAGGAAGAACTGGAGCATTATCTTGAGTTAAAAGTCACTCAGTAAAAAATAAGTCAGCAACATCAAAGTTAGCAAAGAGTTAGTAGACTGTATTTTTTGTTATTTTAAGAGTATACATGGGGTCTTCAAAAAGTTAGTGGAAAGATTCTTATTATCATCTACTTTCATTTTTCCACAAACTTTTTGAAGTACCCTCATACACGAATCGTTTATGTAACACTGATTAATACAATGCAGGATATTTTAAGACTATTAAGAAAAACTCAAATTATAAGATTTTTGTTGGAGCTGGCTGGTTAGCTCGGTTGGTTAAAGCACAATGTCTAGGTCAAGGGTTTGGATCCCGATATAGGTAAGCTGCCAAAAAAACAAAATACTTACTACTTTCGTTCTATGTTTTGAAAGAACAACTCAGAAAATTTGAGTTTACTAGGAATGTTAAAAAGAACTTACCCTTAATTTGAGTTCTCTTTACATTTGCCCAGAGGAAGCTGACTGATGTAGGCCATATTTAGCTGTTACAACTCCTCATTTCGTTTTTCCTTCTCAGGCTTCCAATTTATACAAACACTTCATCTGGAATCTTTTCTAATCTTTTTCCCCAAAGTAGTATTTTCTATAATGTGTAGAATTAAAACAAGGTGGTAGGTTCTAAATCAAGCCATTAACCATAGTTCCAAGATTATAATGACCTGTAATGTCCTAAGATAAGAAAAACTAGTTTGGGCAAAAATTATTTAGAGTTAGAGACATGTATAAAAAGCCCCCTTTGGTATTAAATTAATAGACAAATACTTAGTACAAATTTGGAGACACAGATTCCATAGATTTTTAAAGTAGAAGTTGAGATTTCTACAATCGATCAATTAAACTTATATATGGGTTCATAACATTACTTTAAGATGTGGTAATAGGGAATCCTACCTTGGGGCTGAATGTCACAAACACAAGGACATCAATACTCATTACTGGCACAGTATGACCCATAACTCAAAATATTCATTCTCATGACTATCACCATGCAAGCCCTAGGAAAAAACTCCACATTTCTCAAAACTAAAGGCAACTGCATCAGAATGCTATGAAGGTTTATAGGTTATGTTACTATTAACAGGGGAAATGCACACTGCTCTGGACAGTGGGGAGGGTAAGTACAGGAAATGCTTAGGTTCTCAAATCTTCCTCATAGAATGGACGGGAAAGTTTCTTGGATTACAAAATACCATTTTAAAATAGTGTCAAGTATCCATTTTCTTGCTTCTCTTCTTGTTCTGAGTTGTGATTTCAGGAATACTTATGATGACATATAGTACATGGACCTCCATTCTTGTTCTGTGCCCTGAAAAATTTAGGGATGGACTTCAGCAAAGCTTGGATCAGAAAGATTATGGCTCAAGTAAAATCTAATATCCTTCCTTCCTTCCTTCCTTCCTTCCTTCCTTCCTTCCTTCCTTCCTTCCTTCCTCCCTCCCTCCCTCCCTCCCTTCCTTCCTTCTTCCCTCCCTCTCTCCCTCCCTCCCTCCCTTTTTTCGTAACTGAAAAGAATAGTGTACGTTTGAAATTTTTGAATTAAAAATATTAAGAACTATTGACCCTAAATTATTCAAAAAAAAAAAAAAGATGTAGTCCTTAACTTAACAGACTTCCAGTATAAGAGTCCAAAGTTGTATTACTGTTTAAGTAAAAACTTTCAATTTTCAATTTATTTGTATTTCATCTATTAAAGAATGTTTTTTTTTTTTTTCCTTTTTTTTGTCTTTTTTTGTGTCCGGCAACGGATCACAACCCTCAGTGTCGCTCCCGTACCGGACTGGGACCGGCAACGGGATCGCAACCCTCGGTGTTGCGCCCGCACCTCGCTCAGCCAGTGAGCGGGAACCGGTCTGTATGTGGGATCCGAACCCTCGGTGGGAGCGCCACCGCGCTCCCAAGCGGCACACTGTAGCAGTGCGCCACCGGGCCGGCCCTAAAGAATGTTTTGAAAAAGGAGAGTCACAGAGAATGTTGGCCAAATTTTCAAAGAGATGATCCAAAAATTATCTCTCAAAATATGAATTCACAAGCTTCTGCATATCTCTGAACTTAGATACGTGCATTTCAATGTCACCCAGAAGCTCAAATTTAAATTTCAGGGCTGCTTATCAAGCACAGTAACTGAAAACTTGTACTAAACTCAGAAGTGTGCAAAGAAATAAATAGCCATTGGAATTAAAAAAAGAAAAAGAAAAAAAACCCCTGATTTACAGGGTGGCCCATTTAAAACAGTTCCCATTTAATAATGTGGCTGTGTACAGGGCCTCTTTTAAACGGGCCACCCTGTATGAAGCTTAAGTCCAAGATAAAAAATGTCCTCTCTTGAGAATTTTTAAAAACCCAAAACACTGTAGGTTTAGTGGTTATTTTTAAGGTTTTAGATGGTTTCTTTGGACTCCTTTAGAACTGAAAAAAGATGGATACACATTTAAAAATGAAATGTTACAACCACACATCTGTAATGAGAACCAGTGCCAGTGGATATTTTTAAAGCAAATTAAAACAGTCAATTTTTTTTTTTTTACTTAGGCAAACAGCTGCTATACACACAGTGCACAGTAACTACTTTTCAGCAAAAGTTCAGAAGGAATTTCCTAATGAAGATTTATAGGATGTTCTAGGATGGATAATTAAAGGTTCCCCAAGAAAGATATGAATGACAGCACAGAGATGTGAGGGCTAAGGGCACTGAACATGCCAATCTCCTAAGTGAGGGGCCTGCAAGTTAGAATAAAAGATACATGGCAGTTACCACAAAGGAAAATTAAGATACAGTAGACATGAAGTAAAGCTTTATGGTATATCTTTTCTTTACTGACTTGAAAGTGTTTTGTCAGATTCTACAGTGATTTTTAATATTCAAACACCTCTGTAATTTAGTTCCTTCTTTAAAGGGAGTGTGAGGTGCAGGGAGGGTGCAAGGGTGGGAAGAAAAAGGAAAAGGCTGGCCAAAAAATAACACTGATAAAAGAGATTATGGGCTCCAAAAATTCTGACTTCCACTCTGCACCTGACTTGAATAATCTTGCTTTCCCTTCAAAACCAATATTAATAACAACAATTATGAACACTGTGATCATATTGTGCCAAGCATTCTTCCTAAGCACTTGACATTATTAAATCATTTAATCCCCATAACAATACTATGACAGTTAGGTACTGTTACCTCCATTTTACAGATAAGGAAAATGAAGCACTAAGAAATTAAATAATTTGCCCAAGGTCACAAATGTGGAGGACACTAACATTATTAAGCAAATGTATTTCACAGGGCCTAACTTATAAAAATGCTAAACTTGGGAAAAACAGAAAACTTTCCCAGGACTAAAGTATCTGTTGTAGGTTACAAAAAAAAAAAAGGTAACACAGCAAAAATGCTTGCTATAAAGGCAGTCGTCCTTGGTGCAGCTAAACCTGACTATTGCCATGACGAATATCTCATTGTTCTTTTTGTAACCACCTGTGTTCCTTTTCTGTAACTTTCTTGCCTGGAGAATAAAAAAAGAGAGAAAACCTCCTTCAGGGTTATTTCCTAGGAACTCTTCTCTCTTAAAGAAAGTACTCCTGGAATTAACCCCTTCTGGGCCTCTCACTGCTCTAGAGATGGGCTTTGAGTAATACTATGCATCTCCATCACCCTGGGAGAGGTGACATACAAATACAGTAAAACTGTCTGGTGAGATTCAAACTAAGACTGTGGTTCCAGAGTTAGTGCTCTGCTTTCTTTTTTCTTGATCGAGCTAGGAGTTTATCAATTTTTGGATGTTTTTAAAAAAACAGCTTTTATCTTCATTGACTTTTCCCTATTGTCTGTTTCCTATGTCACTGATTTCTATTCTTATGTTTATTATTTCCTTTTTCTACTTAGTTTTTTGGTTTTTGTTTTCTCTCTTCCTCCTACCCTTCCCAGTCTCTACTAACCACTATTCTCCTCTCTACTGCCATGAGATTAACTTTTTTAGCTTCCACATTTGAGTAAGAACATGAGGTATTTTTCTTTCTGTGCCTGGCTTATTTTACTTAACATAATGCCCTCCAGGCTCCTCCATGTTGCTGCATAAGTAAAGAAAAAACACAAATTGGGTGTTTTTCCTATACTCTTAATCAGCAACAATCAACGCAGAAGACTGACTTCTGTGGTGTAGAGTTTTCCCGCCACACGCCAAGCATTTGGCAGCAGATAGCAAAATTAAATTGTCTCCAATTTAATTCTGACACTATCTACCTGCAGATACCTTCAGATCCCACAGGTTAAGGTAAGGGCTCAGTCCTCAAGACTGCCTGCTTCCCCTTGTGATGCGAATTGCAAGCTACAGGTTGTTTTGCCTGTGCTTCTCAGTGACTGGCTATAAACTGGGGTTCCCACAACCCACTTCTTGGGTTAAATTAAATTTGCTGAATGGCTCACAGAATTCAGAGAAACACTTACTTACATTTACCCATTCATTATTAAGGATATCACAAGATACAGATGATGAGATGCATAAGACAAGGTATGGGAAAAGGGGCTCAGAGCTTCCATGCTCTCCCTGGACAAACCATCCTCCTGGAACCTCCACATGTTCAGCTATACAGAAGGTCTTTTTCCTACTTAGTTTGAACTCAATTTGCACTTTCTCCATCTTCTTCAGGTGGAGACAATCTTGACTTTCAACATTTTTCTTTTCTAATATAGAAATTTAGAGCTATAAATTTCCCTGTAGTTACTTAGTCACTACTTTGGATTCATTTAATAAATTCTGATGCGTTGTGTTTTATTATCATTGTGTAGACCTTTTTATTTCTTCCTTCTGTTTTGTTTTGCTTTTTGGGGGGGGGAGGAGAGGACAGCTGGTACTACTGGGATCCAAACCCTCGACCTTGGTGTTATAACACTGCGCTTTAACCAACTGAACTAATCAGCCAGCCCTGCTTCATATATTTTGAAGCTTGCTCATTAGGTGTACACATATTTAAGATTATTGTTTCTTTTTGATGAACTATGATGAACTAACTCTTTTATACCTCTATCTCTGATAATGTTTCTAATCCTAAAGTCTACTTTGCCTGATATTATTACAGCTATACCAGCCTATCTAATCCCTATGACTTAGCTTTTTGTGGCCAAGAAATCAGATGAATTTTCTTAATGAAGAACTCACAAAAATATCTTACGAGCTAAAACAATCTGCCTTAGAAAATATAATCATTAACAATACAGACTCTAGAACTAAAAAATGGTTTTCTATTAAATATTCTTTGTCACATTTCAGTATGTATTTATAACAAATATTTCATTGACTTCTCCAGTAAGCATAAGTTAAAAAAAGAAAAAGAAAAAAATGAGCATTTCCTATATATGCATAAATAACTTGAACACGGGAATTATAGCTCTCATTATCCATTTTTACAGGGCAAAAAAACATTAACAGGGCCCACTTAAATTACCCTTTAATCAAAGACTATGACATGGTATTCCACTGGACAAAGCTCTTCAAATTCATTCTCTTTGTATTGTTATGAAAACTGCTATGTAAAAGACAACATATTTACTCCCTACTGATGTGTTCTAAACAGGATCTTTGGTGGATAAAGAAGTTTTCATTTGACAATCTCGACAATGGTGTTCAAAAATGAAAAAGGCTTAGTATGGGATACTGAAGATTTGAAATGAAGTCCTTGCTCAGCAAATTCCTAGTTAAGTGGCCTTGCATTTCAAATTCTTGGTTTCCTTGTGTAAATATTTAAGCAATAATTTCATTTTTACAATAAAGAGAATTGGACTGCTAAAGACCACTTATTGTAAGCTTACTATGTTTTAGACCAGTACAGACCAAATGTCAGCCACTCTATCACCTTCACGAACTGTGCTTTTTTTTGTACTTAGTTAGGCCTTTATTTTCTGTAAGTCAATATGTTTCTACTTTAATAAATTTATTTTAAAAGAAACTTTCTATCATGAAAAGCTATCACAAAAAATCAATATCATTTGCCAGAAAGAGAAGGTGTCTACTAATGGTAGCAATCAATCGATCAATTAATCAATGAGATATTCTCTTTGCGGAGACTTCTAAATGGAGAAGTCAGAACGGGATGGAGAGGATTGTAGGAAAAAAATAAGGAGAAATAAAGGAGTCAAGTCACAAAAATGGCAGTGTTTAGAATAAATAATAAAATAACTGGTTGAGATATCCACTTGTGAAGTGGCACAAAACAACTAGAGTCAGAGTATTCTAAAGATTATTTTTAACAGTTTTATTGAGCCATAGTTAATATACCACAAAATACACCCATTTGAAGTGTGAAGGTCAGTGGGTTTTAGTATATTTACAGTTATGAAACCGTTACCATAACCTAATTTCATCAAAAGTAACTCCCTACCCACTAGAACTTTTTCTCCCTTCCCACCCCCTCTCCCAACTTCTTCCCTGCCCCAGCAAACCACTAATCAACTTTCTGTCTCTACAGATTCACATACTCTGGAGACTGAATAATAGAATATGCAATATGTAACCTCTGTATCTGACTTCTTTCATTTAACATAATGTTTTCAAGGTTCATCCATATTGAAACATGTTCTAAGTTATTCTTTCTTATGACCACATAATATTCCATTGTATGAATATACCACATTCTATTTATAATAAAATTCAACTGATGAACTTTTGGATTGTTTTCCACTTTTCTATAACTTTTAGGTTATAATGATAGTTTCACAAGTCAGTGAATATACTGAAACCCACTGAACTGTACACTTTAAATGGGCATATTTTATAGTATATTAATTATATCTCAATAAAGCTATTAAAAATAATCCTTATCATGAATAATGCTGCTATGAACATTTATGTACAAGTTTATTCTTGTTCTTTTTGAGACCTACCTCTGTAGCTGCTGGGATGGTGGGTCTATGTCTGTACTTCCTATTGCATTTTTACTGTAAATCCTCATCATATAAGGTAATTTAACAGTTAACTTTTGAACCTGAAAGAGTCTCACTAGTGGAAATATACTTTACATGAGAAAAAAAAGTTAAAAAAGAAAAACAGTGTAAATATCTAAAAAGAGCAATGTATTAAGGATCAACAATCTAAGGAATCTTCTCAATGTTACTGCTGTTATTCCCATGCCTGATTCGACAACTCTCGCCCTGCAAGGACCTCAGTTTTCTCACCTATGAATGAGGGATGCTGGGCTAAATCATAATAAAGTTTGCTTTATGTTCTCAACTATTAAGATTTAAAGTTAATGTCTCACCCTTTCAGATACAGTGAAATAAGGCACCAGAAAAGAAAACGTTATGTGTTTCTTTCCTCAATGTTCTGCCTGATCCATGCATGATTCACAATCAAAGTGTACAATAAATGAGGGATCTATTCTTTCTCTAGTAATATATATTAATCCAGAATTCAACATAATAGTACGTTTCCAAGCCTATGTGTAACCACTGTACCTCATTTATATGGGTTTCTATAGCATGGTCAAAATAAAAACATACATACTAATATTCTACATGTCAGTTCTGATAAAAGAAGCCATTAAAGTCAAATTGTTAAATACAGGCCCAAACCACACATAGTTCTTTAAATTTCAGACTTATTTTTATTTTGTTTTGTTTTTTTAAATCAAAAAGTTAACCTTGAAAGTAAGAAATAATCTAGGCATTTAAGTCATAAAACTCAACTGGAACAAATGAATAAAGTACTCAAATAATCACTACACACTGATCCCAGGAATGAAACACAAAAATATATGAAGATAAAATGGTTTTCTAATGATTACACTAAGTTTCAAGTGCACTGAAATGGAAAATGCTTCATTTCACATGTGTTTTACAAGTTATGACAGCATTTCTGTTTATTAAGATTCTATATAAGGTAATCAACAGGAGTTATTCCCACAGTTTCTTTGTTAATATTTTATTCACTTTATACCCCTATTCATTCTACATTGTACTTGGTAATAATAGATTTCATTTGTTAGAAAGTATTAACACTTACAAAGTACTTTCAGTCACCTCATTTGATATTTCTCAACAACTTTTTGAGAGAGAGAAGATAAATACTGTCTTTTTATTTTGGGGATATGGTAATTAAAGCTCAGAGAAGTAAAAGTGCCTTGGCTAAGATAATTTGCCTAATGAGAGTCAAAGCAAGAACACAAGTCTCTTGATTACTATTTCCAGATGCTTTCCATTAATAAATAAATAGCAATATTTATTAAATGCCTAAACCTTAGTTTTCCCATTAAATAACAAACCAACCATGTGTCCTGCCCATCTTATAAAACTTGTATAAGGTATAAAATGTTCAGTAAGCTGCAGAGAACTCTACAAAAATAAACTTCCATCATTATGACAAGCACCCATGAAAACAGAAAAATTACATTTTTATCAAAAACAGCTTATTTCTCTAAACACTGTATTTTAGAAGAGTTACATCAATTTACTTCCCATCTTAAACACTCTGCATAGCTGAAACCGATGTTACTTTCTAAAACGCTCCTCTGAAAATTCATTTTGGTACTTACACGTAAGAGAAATGTATTGAGAAACGAAATTTGAGCCAATACTGAAGTCTCTGTATAGCCTATAGGATACAGATTACAAAAAACATTCCTCTGAAAACTCATTTTGGTACTTACACATAAGAGAAACGTATTGAGAAATGAAATTTGAGCCAATACTGAAGTCTCTGTATCGCCTATATGATACAGATTACAAAATTATTATATAATTAATCTCTAAATGTCTATAAAACATGAAGAAAATATCACAGAATTTAATGACTTCCAAACAAAAGAGTAAACTTTTCTCTACAACAGAGATGAAAAAATACAGAGTGCTGGCAGCGAAGGTCCTTAACTTCAAGAAGAAAATATATGACTACCATATAAAAAGCAGCAGGAATGTAAGTCGGGGAATTAATGCTAGCAGCTGACACAATCAATACCAGAATCTAGGTTTCTCTTGTTCAAGTCACAGTTGAGGGTGGGGGTGAAGGAGGACAGAAATACTGCTTAATTTAGCAATTCAGGCAAACAGAGACTCAGAAACATCAACAGGTAGCTCCTGAGATCATCTTGAGAGTTGACATCCAGCCTACAAATAGAGGACAAGGGAGAGCATGCTGGAGGGCAAAGGGTACCAGGGGTCACACCTACAGGTGGTCTGGATCACTTCTACCCACATTACAATGACCAAAACTCAATCACATAGTCCAATTAAAAGCAGGAGGAGTCTAGGAAACTCAGTTGGGTGCTTAGGAAGAAAATAAAACAGGCATACTGAGTACATGGCTTTGTTCCTACCACATCATTTTAACATCAAAAAAATTTTAAAAATTCAATATTCATTTCAGATTTTTTAAAAAGCCTTATTTAATCCCATAAATAATCAGAAACACATAGCTAATTCAGTATATAATCATGAAATGTAGGAATATTTCCATTAAAATCAGGAATAAGACATGGATGCCTGCTATTAACACTACTATTCACCATTGTAATATGAAATGAATATAAAATGAATATAATATATGAAATGAATATAATATAAAAAGTGGGAAACAAAACTGTCAGTATTTGCATATGATAAATTATTCACCTGAAGAGAAAAAGAATGAGAGTCAACTAAAAAGTATCAATAATAAAACAAGATTTGGAAGGAAGAGATACATAAATAACCCAAAACTATACCTTTCTTATTTGTCATCAACAGACCTTTAAAAATTATATTGAAAAAATAATTTCACTCACAATGGCAACCAGCAACCTTATGAGAAATGTGTAAGTCCTACACAAAGAAAGTTTACTAAAAGATGCATGTATAGAAAACTGCCAGAAATAGAACAACATAACATACTTCTGTATACACAGATTCATTACTATAATGATGTTATCACTAAATTAATCCATAAATTCAACACAATCTCAGCAAGAATAAATACAGATTTTAAACTTATCTGGAAGAGAAAATGCATAAAAATAGCTAAGAAACTTTGAAAAAGAACTATGAGGAGGGTACTATCTTATAAGGTATCAAAATAAATTACATTTCAAATAGAGTATAACATTCAGAAACAGACAAATGCTTTGCAATAAGCTATCATAGAATTAAGCACCTTTACTTTGTAGCACTTATAACAGTAGCAATTTTACAGGATGTGTAAAACATTTATTTAATATCTGTTTCAACTACTAAGATATTCCTACTTTGTAATATATTCCCTGATACACACTAGGTGCTCAAGACATATGTTCAGATTGATGGCAGACCTAAATGTCAAAGTAAAAATATGGAAAAAGGACAAAATAAAATATTGTTAATGTTTTACTTTTAACTATTGTAATCTATCTAAGCAAAAAAAAAAAAAAAAGAATATTATTCCCTTATTCCCAAGAATCAATGCGAATAGAGAACAGGTAATACAGCTTTAGTTAAGTATTTTTTCACTTTAAATATAGTGACCTGAAATTTCAGGCTGGTTGGAATAATGTTGCATTTACAGTAGTCCCCCACCCCCACACTTATCCATGGGAGATACATTCCAAGATCCCCAGTGGATGGCTCAAACCATGGAAAGTACCGAACCCTATATACACATATATTATGTTTTTTCTTATACGTACATACCTATGATAAAGTTTAAATTATAAGTTAGGCACAGTAAGAGAATAACATCAACTAAAAATAAAATACAACAATTATAACAATACTCAGATCGGTGTGCAACTTATAAGTTATCTCTGGAATTTTCCACTTAATAATTTCATAATGTGGTTGACAGCAGGTAAATAAAAACACAGAAAGCAAAACCTCAGGTAAGGGGGGGACTGCCGTATTTTCCTGCCTCAGGTTCTGGCAATTCCAAATCTCCTCTAAAATGGGATCTCTGCATTCTCTAGAAGGAGTCCAAACTAAGGAGTAGAAAGTTTGCTTCTTCAGACTGTTTGCAAACCTTTCTCATCAACCCTAATACATAAAAAATAGGCCTTTTACAGTTCTATTTTTCCATTCAAAATTGTTACAAAAAATGACTTCAAATCTACTTTAAAAAAATTTCCTTGCTGTATGATAGCCTAATCCAAAGACCAGCCAACAAAATAAATGACAGAATAAAACAGAAAATTACTTTTTGCTGTCTTACAATTCTCTTTGGCCACAGGACCTTTCTTGAGCTCAATGAGTTTTTCATATTAAACTATCTTAAATAGAGTATATTAAATTTTGATTGCAATTTTTAGAAATAATTCTATAAAAGATGTAGCAAATTGTATTAGACCATTTATATGTTGCTTATAAAAAATACCTGAAACTAGGAAATTTATAAAGAAAAAAAATTTATTTCTTACAGTTTTGGGAGCCAGGAAGTCCACAGTCCAGGTGGTACATCTGGTAAGGGCCTTCTTGGTAGTGGCTGTACAGCAATGCAGGGTATTAGATGGCAAGAAAAGAGAGAGAGCTAAGTTTCTCACTCACTCTCCTTTTAAAGCCATCAGAATCACACCCATTACTCCAAGAATGAATCCATTTCACAAGGGCAATCTCACAATCTAATCACCTCTTAAGGCCCCACCATTCAAATACCACAATAGGATTTCCCACTCTCTTAACAGTAACGGTGGGGATGGGGATTAAGCTTCCATGAGCTTTAGAGAGGCATTCAATCCACAGCACAGATTATCATTTCATTATTTTTTATTGTATTGTTCATGGAGGAAAAAAAAAACATATCCAAATATTATAGGCACTATGCTTTAGAAGAACCCAATGGAAAACAACCCATCTGAAATTATAAAAATAAATTTAGAAAGTGATTCTTTTCTTACAGAAATCTTGTTTACTTTGCAAAATTATTCAACACTGCCTAGAAAAGTGTTGCTGTGGAAATTAACAGAACTATAACAATAATAGAACTGATCTAATTCAATTCTCATAGAAGTATATAAAAATGCTATTACTATCATCACCCTCTTTACCCCAAAATCAAAAAACAAAAAAACCCTAGACTTACAGAGGTCACACGATTTATGCAAGAATATGAAGGAGGTCAAATGTTTGAATCTAGGTCTAAGTCCACATCCTGAGCTTTTAACCAGTACAAATATTGCCTCCCATGAATTGACACTACTTGAATAAAGGGGTGAAGGAGAATAATCTTTTAAGAGTAAACACACACACACACACACACACACACACACACACACACACACAATTAACATTTATAATCTTGACCTGCTTAACTTTCTGCCCAAGTCTACTTAATTGCTTAACATTCAAATCGAGGAGGCAGGGGCCGGCCCCGCGGCTCACTCGGGAGAGTGCGGCGCTGGGAGTGCCGAGGCTGCAGGTTCGGATCCTATATAGGGATGGCCGGTGTGCTGACTGGTTGAGCGTGGTGCAGACAACACCATGCGGAGGGTTGCAATCCCCTTAACGGTCAAAAAAAAAAAAAAAAAAAATCGAGGAGGCAGTATCAAAGTTCTATACTTGAGGAATGAATGACTCTACACAAAGTTCATTTCTTCTCACTAATACTCCATACCACTTGTTCAGATTTCCAACACAGATATTTAGCTTCCTGCAATCCTACCTTCAAAAAGTGTTTTGAAATATAACTTAATGGAGTTCATTCTTTCCCCAGTGGGAAAGTATTTTTCAAATACAAAATACTCAGGAAGAAAGAGAGGACAGAAAAGCAGACCTAAACTTCTGATTATCTTACATATTTGAATTACTTTCAGATTGAAAATAAACTGCACCCCATACTTAGGTAAAATGCTATGGCGAATACACTCCCGCTGGATAAGAGGGCAACAAATCCTCTGCCATTCCCCCAAAATATAAAGCTTGACAAAACTGTCAATAACAACCATTTAGCACTCAGAAAATCGACCAGAGGCTTACTACAAACTGAGAAGTAGTTATTCACAAAAACCACTGAACTTTGGGTAAAAACAGCTTAAGTCTGTGGAGGTTTTTTTTTTTTTTGGGGGGGGGGGCTTCTGACAAGCTCCCACCTCTGTATATATGGGAGTTCAATCAGACCAAGCCAAGGCAGGATGTGATAACCAGAAATTCTGCTTTTGATGCTGCTGCTGCTGCTGCTGCTGCTGCTAAAAAGGTATTGTAAGTTAAAGTGCTGTATTAGTGGAACATGAACAGTGAGGGCCAGTACCTCTGCTAGCCTGAAAAAAGGGACTTCTTACTGTGTCATCCATGGCAGAAGGTGGAAGGGCAAGAGAGCATAAGAGAATAAAAGGAGGTAGAATTTGCTTTTATAACAAGCAAATGTACCCTTATATATTGACTTCATCCCAATAGCCCAAAGTCTTAACTCTTTCTAGCACCAACTCAAAAGTCCAAACTGTCATCTAAATCAGATATGGGTGAGACTCAAAGCATGATTCATCCGGAGATAAATTCCTCTCTAGCTGTGAGGTTGTGAAATTAACAAGTTAAGCACTTCCCCACGGGGAACACAACAGTAAGTCATAAAGCTAGAAAATGATCTCATTTGATTCCTTGTCCTGCCTTCTGAGCATGCTAAGATGGGGGTTGGACCACCAAGACCTCAGGCAACCCTGCACCTATGGTTTGCTGGGCTCAGTCCACTCAGCAGTTCTCATGGTTAAAAGTAGCCATGCAGCTCCTTCAATATTTTGCTTAGAAATTTCTTCTGCCAGATAGCCTAGTTCATTGCTCTCAAATTATGTGTTGCACAAAACCCTAGGATACAGACACAATTCAGTCAAGTTATTTGCCAATTTATAACAAGGATGGCCTTTCCACACATACAAATGATAGCAGTGACCATATAACAGGGACCATAAAGATCTCTCTTGCCTCTCCCACCATTTGAAATTATAGCAAGAAGTTGGCAGTATGCAACCCAAAAGAGGGCTGTCACCAGTACCAACCATGCTGGCATCCTGATCTCAAACTTCCAATGTCCAAACTTTGAGAAATAAAATTTTGTGTTAATAAACTATCCAGTTTATAGTACTTTATTCTAGCAGTCTGATCTGACTAATACTGGCCGTTAAGCCAGAAATTTAACAGGTAATTCTGGAAGATGAGTCATCTACATGGGCTCAATGAGATTGCCAAATATCCTACATTGACTGAGGTTGATATATGCACAGTATGCAACCTGTATTATATCTACCAAACAATTATTGTGTGTCAAGAATTTTGGTGAAACATTAGGTCACATTCTGTTTTTAAAATGTTTCTTGTTTCTTACTCATTTTAGTAGCTAAACAAAGTGCTAGACCCAAGGAATAACAGTAAGAAAATACAAAATCTCTGAACACAAAGTGCTCAGACTTCGATGAAGCCATAAATGTGGAAAAATATTATTATACGGTATAACTGTTTTTGTAGGAGGGATATACATAAAGGAAGGGTGGATGGGACTGGACCAGACAGGTATGTTCTAGACATCTCCAGCAGCACAGGAAAGAACAGATCATGCAGGACGCCAGCAGTACAGAGCTTCATAGCAGGAGATGGCTAGGAGGTGAGGAGAAAATTCTGATCAAGGAAATGGCCTGATCAATTTGTCACTTTTGCAACAGTATGAAGGATGAATGAACTGGGGCAATGGGGGAAGAAGGCACACTTTAGTACCAGGGACAGAGAACGGAAAAGACAGAGGAATTTGTCCCTGTGGTAATACTAAAGATGAAAGACTAAGACACTGGGAGTAAGAGAAAGAGGAAAGAAGGTGAAAGAAGTAGTGTCAGCTAGCAGTTAAATAGTTGTACTATTTCAAAAAAGAAATTTATCATTGTAGAAAAATTAAGCAAAAATCATGCTAACTTTCTATCACGTATTCCCATAGGTAAAAACAAGGCATTATTGCTGGTAGCAACTAACTGAATTCAGGCACAGACTTAAATTATCCGTTAAAAGCTAAATCCATACATGTGACATTTATGACTACCTAGAAAAATATAAATCACAAAACCATATATTTTTACGTTTTAATTTCTCCAGACGGGCTGATTTCTAAATAGAAATTGTAGAAAACTACTTCATTTTAAACAACACATATGATATTCTATTCTAAACTTGCATTATACATTCACTTAATCCTCCGTAAAACCCTGAGGTCAATACTACTACCCCTATTTTACAAATGAGAAAATCAAGGCTTTGAGAGGCTAGTGATGTACCAAAGGTCACTAGATGATACAATTAGCTCTACTATTACACTTACTTGGAAAATTCAAATTTGTTCCAATGCAATTAATGTATTAGGGAACAATGTGGATATAACTCACATTTCATATTTGCTTATGAATGATTTCATCCACAAGAAACACGAGTTGAATATAGAAAACTGAACCGACTGAACTAAGCCATATAAGAATACACAAAAAGCACAGACCTCAAACATTTACCAGCTACCTGAGTTCACCACGTGAGTTGTAACTCACACCCATTCATTTGATAATACAACTTTCCTTCCAATTTCAGATAACTCTCTTGCCATCACTTCATAACACCACACAAGCTGCAACCTTTTCCACGTCCACTTCCACAAGGGAAATCAGGTCTTTTTCGATATAAAGTGCTAAATGTATTATAGTAGTTATTTATTAACCATTTAAAATTTTGATCTTTTAACCCACGCACTCACTGCCATTTGATCTTCGACAAAGGCATCAAGTCTATTCACTGGGGTCGGGACTCCCTCTTCAGCAAAGGGTGCTGGGATAACTGGATATCCATTTGCAGGAGATTGAAACTAGACCCATACCTCTCACCATGTACTAAAATCAACTCAAAATGGATCAAGGATTTAAATATACACCCCGAAACAATAAAACTTATTAAAGAAAACATAGGATACACACTTCAGGAAATAGGTCTGGGCACAGACTTCATGAATATGACCCCAAAAGCACGGGCA
>NW_007726286.1:708974-732777 GCF_000696425.1 Galeopterus variegatus | reverse complement strand
AATAATAATAATAAACAAATTAATTTACCCACAAACACACACACACACACACACACACACAAAAAAAAAAAAAAAAAACCGGGGGGGGGGGGGGGGGGAAGAAGATATAACAACTATACTTTTTTTGTAGTTGTTACAACAAACAAACGGAAAGGACATTCTTGGTGGGGAGGGGAGAGAGGGAGGAGGGCGGGAAGTGTCGGTGGTGGGCCATAATAATCATATACATTGTATATTGACAAAATAAAATATTAAAAAAAAAAAAAAAATTTTTTGATCTTTTTTTAATATGTCACAGACAAGTTTTTGAGCACTGTGCCAAAAATATAGTTTTCAGGTAAGTCTTGCGGTTGCCACGTATGGTTTTGTACAGCATGCTGACTTTTAGGAGCAGATATGTTGCATTATAGCAGAACTGACTCTAAGTAACAAAGTAACATCCAGATTTGCTGATTTCAAAGCTCATGCTTGTAAGTTATAGGGTCTCCCACCTTTATTTATGGAGTCATCCAAACTTTTAGCACAGTATGTGTTTTAGAACATCTTAAACTTCCAGTTCTTTTTTGCATGAACTGCCAGTGACTACAGGTTGAGTATCCCTTATTCAATACACTTGGAACCAGAAGTGTTTCAAATTTCTTCTGATTTTGGGATATTTGCATGCACATAATGAAATTTCTTGCAAATGGGACCTGAGTTTAAACACAAAGTTCACTTATGTTTCATATTCACCTTATGAACATAGCCTGAAAGTACTCTTATACAATATTTTAAATTATATTGTACATAAAATGAAGTTTGTATACACTGAATCATCACAAAGCAAAGGTGCTGCCATCTCAGCCACCCATGAGGACAATCTGTGCTTGTTGGGCATCACCATTTTCTTGACTCTAAATTTATATACTAGACTTCCGGTAAAGATGGCAGAATAGACGGTCCCCGGCGTCACTCTCTCCCACAAGTCAACTAATTTACAACTATTAAAAAGCAACAACAGCCAAGCTGGGGCTACTAGAGCTCAGGGGAAGAGGAGAGACCTATGGAGTGCATAAAGGCAGGAGAAGCCACGATGAGAGAAAGAACAAACCGCTCTAACTGTTCCGACCCCTGGCTGCTTTGAGGCTGGAGCTGGTGAGCACATGGAGCAGGAGGCTGACATAAGCTGTAGCTGTGCCCTTCGGATGGAGTTGCTTGGAGGCTACAGGGGAGAAGAGGGCCTTGGTAACCCCCAGGCCAGCAAGACTACTAAAAGGGTTCCCGTGGACCCACACAGGAGCAAGGAGCCACAACAATTGAAAAAAGGAGCCACTCAGAGGCCAGTGAGTCACCACAAGGGACTGGCGTACAGCCAACCCTATGAGAAGTGTTTGGAGCATGGGCAGTGGGGGATACGGACCACTGGGAGAACAGTGGGGCACAGCAAGAACAGCTGAACTGCCCTGCAATCAGCACAGGCCCACCCAGTGTAGACTGGTCAGGAAAATAGAACTGCAGGGGGTGCAGTTCTTTGAAAAGACTCAGGTCCAGACCAGAGTTTCTACACAACGCAGGTGTACCAGATCTCACGAGTCCTGGAAGTACCAATAAAGTCAACAATTAAAACTTGAGCTGAACAACAACAAAATAACCTTCCCCAGGGAATCAGCAGCAAAACAGCAATTTATCTCAACCACAGAGCTCAAGTACCGGTCTCCACAGGAAGTCCCCTCACTTTGGAAATAAGCAAAGGACAACAAATTAGATCCAGCACAGAGTTTAAATGGTAGGAACAGCAAATAATCCAACACTGAACTGAAAGAAAAAACAAAATGCCCACAGACTAGAGACAAAGTTTGGCATTAACTAGTAAAGGTCTCTCATCACCAAAGACCACCGATAAAGCCTAGAAGGACCAGACGTCCCCCAGGCTGATGAGAAGGCTGGGGGTCTCAGCCATGCCCCCAACACCTGCAACCAGTCCCAAGGGTGGGGGCCTGAGGGCCTCAGCCACACACCCCCACCAACACCTGCAACCAGCCCAGCAATGACCACCAAGCCACTTCAGGAAGTGCCCTGGGCTCTTGAGCAAGGGAAGTCAGAGGGTTTGGAAGCGAGGGCTTCAGCCACACCCCTCTGACATCTGCACCCAGCCCAGCAATGACCACCAAGCCACTTCAGGAAGTGCCCTGGGCTCTTGAGCAAGGGAAGTCAGAGGGTTTGGAAGCGAGGGCTTCAGCCACACCCCTCTGACATCTGCACCCAGCCCAGCAATGACCAAGCCACTGCTGGAAGCTCCCTGGTCTACCATGCAGGAATGAGCGGGTGCCACAGGCCTCAACCCCACCCCTCTTCTTCCTCCTCCCATCTTATTTCCTTCCCCTTTCCCCTCTCCCCCTCCCTCCAAGTACTCCACAACATCATAGAATGTAAAAAAAATTAACTTAAAAAATAAATAAACAAAATTTATATAGTACAAATAAGTAATCACTTTCCTTCATGTATTCACACATAAGTACTTAACAGTAAAAATATAACATACTAACCATGTAGTGAAAAAATTAAGTGCCAAGATAACTAAGCAGCACAGTAGCATGACCAGAATACCTGTATCAGCTGTTAAACAAGAACAACAAACAATGGTAGCCTTTCAGTTTCCACCTACATTGTCATGTCTGATAAAATGAGTAAACATTCTTTGAATTTTTTGTTTTTTCTAGAACTATAATACAAAATAGATAACCAAATATATAAATACCTGAGGAGTTATTGGTCAAACACAGGTAAGTAGAACGATAAAATATTACAAATTAAGACATTTTTCTCTAAACATTCCGGATTAAATAGATCCTAAATTCAGATTCTCTTGTAATCTTTAATCTCCTTTCAAAGAATTCAACAACAGAGAAGTAACCAGAGAACAAAGAAATTAATTTCTTGAAATCCAAAGAAAAACACACTTCATACTGCCTTTTGCAGCAATACGGATGAACCTAGAGAAAATCATGTTACGTGAAATAAGCCAGGCACAGAAAGAGAAATACCACATGTCTTCAAGCTAAACAATAAACAATTAAAAAAAGAAAAGAAAGATAACAACAATCACAATACTAAGTTGAACTTATAAAAGGAGAGAAAAGAACTGAGGTTACCAGTGGGAAAGGAGGAGGAGGAATAAGGGACAAATTGTAAAGGGACACAAAAAACAACTACATTGTATAATGTTGAACTTTAAAATAAAGCATTTATAAAACAAAATAAAATAAAAGAATATAGAGACAAAATAAAGACACATTTCACACTATTTCTCTAACCTCAATGTTATCATAAATCTCATGGCTATTTATAAGACAAAGAATTTTTGAAAATTTTTGAAAAGAACTTTTGAAAATTTTTGAAAAGTGAAAAGTGGGTGTCCAGATAGTAATCTAGATGACCTCAAACTAATCTTTTAATAAATTTTGGTACTTATATGCAAAGCTTTATTTTTCACCTAGAATTATTAATTCAGTGTGTGGGGGGGATATCCTAATTTACTAATTTCTACAAATATTATTCTAAGTGTATTATTAAATATCCACTGAAAATCTAATTAAAACAAGAAGATTAAGAGCCCATAAACCATATACAGCATTCCCGTTGACAAAAGAATTTTCAGGTTATCTGTAGTTAAGATTGCTCATACCAAATTTACATTCTTGGAAATGTTTAGCCATATACATGCTAAGATTAATATACAAATATTAGACTATTACAAACCGGAGCTAGGCAAAGAAATGCTTAAATCAAGCCCTAAGAAACAGACAGTTAACTGTAGTTACTTTAATTACCTTTAAGACAAATTTAAAATGTTTAATTTTCCTCAAATGGGCAGTAAATTTTAAAAATAATTATGAAAGTTAAAACTATCATTCTAATTCATAATTTTTTAACTTTTTAAAATTCAAAGTGTTTTTTAAATTAACGTCAATTCATGCCAAGTTTTTCTGTTTTCTAGGTAAGAACCGTCTTACCAATATGCTAGCTAATTAGACCATTCTTAACGGCCCTCAGCATTTAAAACAGTTCACTCTTTTCTTCCTGAAACATTTCTTCATTTGGCTTCTGGGGCACCATGCTCTTCTGGTTTTCTTCCATTTCAACAGCTGAATCTCCTCAGTTTCTTAGGTTTCTCCTATTTTCTTCCTTGAAACTAGACAAACCTGTGTCTCAGAGCTCAGACCAACTTCTCTTTTATATCTATACATATTTCCTAGGTGATCACCTCTAGTCCAAAGGCTTTAAATACAATCTATAAACTAACTTCCAAATTTCTATGCTCACTTTTCCCCAGAATTCCAGAATCTCTAATCCAACTAACCTACTACTATCACAAACAGAACACATTCAAACACTAAATTTTAATTTTCTTCTGAATACTTACTCCTTCACTCTTATTGACACCACCATTCACCCAATTCTTCAGCCTAGACTTTAGAATCATCTCTACCTTCTTTCTTTTTCTTGTATCCCACATCTGATCTATGACGAAATCTTGTCAACTACCTTTAAAATACTACCTTCCAGAATCCAATCCCTTTTCACACTCTAACTGCTAATGCCCTAATCCAAGGTGCTATCATCTCTAGCCTGGGTTATTACAACAAACCTTCTATCTGGTTCTCTGCTTTCCCCTTTGTCCCACATGATGCCTTTTTCCCAAAAAGCAGCTAGAGTAATCCTTCTAAATCTATTCACACATATCCCCCAATCAAAATCCTCCAATTAAGAAAATACATACCTTTAAATAAAATCACAACTCCTGACCATGGCCTACATGGGTCTGGCTTCTTTGCCATCATCTACCATATTCCTTCCACCCTTACCAAAACAGCCTTTGCTCTGTTCCTTGAACATACAAAATACCTTCCCACCTGTATTAGTCCGTTTCTGTTGCTTATAACAATACACATAACTGGGTATTTTATAAAGAAAATGAAATTTACTTCCTATAGTTTCAGAGGCTGGGAAGTCCAAAGTCCAGGGAAAACATCTGGTAAGGGTCTTGGTGGTGGCAACGGTGATGCAGGGGTCTCACATAGCAGAAAACAGCACAGCAGAGAGAGAGTGTCTCACTGCTGTCCTTTTAAAGCCCTCAGAACCACACCCATGATCACCATTATTAATCCATTCACTAGGCATGGTCCTCAGAATCTAATCATCTCTTCAAGGCCCCTCCTTTCAATTATTGTAACAGGATTTCCTACTCCCTTAACAGTTACAGTGGGATCAAGCTACTAATACATAAAACTTGGGGGACACACTCTGTATAACCACCTAAAGGTTTTTACATTTGCTATTTCCTCAGACAGAAATTGCTCCTTCCCCAGATATTGGCTTAACTTCATTCAGATCTCTGCTCAAATATCACCTTTCAGATTAGCCTTTCTTGGTCATCACATCAAAAATATCAGCTTCTATCATATTCTATCCTCACACTCTGCTTTATTTTTCTTTATAGGCCTTACCACTATCAGACATGGTATTATGTATCATTTCTTTTGTCTACTTCTTCCATTAGAATGTAAGCTTCATGAAGACAGAAACTTCATCTTGTTCACTAGTGTGGCTCTACTCAGGCATGGTACGTACACAATGAAATCTGTTGAATAAATTAGTCCCTTAACAGGAACATTAATAGGGACTCACTTAATAGGGACAATGGATAGACATTAGAATTTATTTCTCATACTCATGAAATCACTTTCAAAAATGAAGTCAAGGGCCGGCCCGGTGGTGCACTGCGCTAGTGCGCCGCTTGGGAAGCACGGTGGCGCTCCCGCCGAGGGTTCGGATCCCACATACAGACCAGTTCCCGCTCACTGGCTGAGCGAGGCGTGGGGGCAACACCGAGGGTTGCGATCCCGTTGCCGGTCCCGGTCCGGTACGGGGGCAACACTGAGGGTTGCAATCCATTGCCGGACACGGAAAAATTAACAGGAACATTAATAGGGACTCACTTAATAGGGACAATGGATAGACATTAGAATTTATTTCTCATACTCATGAAATCACTTTCAAAAATGAAGTCAAGGGCCGGCCCGGTGGTGCACTGCGCTAGTGCGCCGCTTGGGAAGCACGGTGGCGCTCCCGCCGAGGGTTCGGATCCCACATACAGACCAGTTCCCGCTCACTGGCTGAGCGAGGCGTGGGGGCAACACCGAGGGTTGCGATCCCGTTGCCGGTCCCGGTCCGGTACGGGGGCGACACTGAGGGTTGCGATCCGTTGCCGGACATGGAAAAAGACAAAAAAAAAAAAAAGAAGTCAAATTACCAATGGAACAACGAAAAGAAACTGATAATTCAACCTACACAGGAACTATAATACATTATTAAAAATTAAATGGAAAATGACCGTGCATATTTATGTTACCAAAGACAGGTCAAAAGATAATGCTAAACAGCCATAGGGCACTACAGTGTTTGAGTACCAAGTCCATAGTTCCATAATTAAAATAGGTTTTAAAAATTTACTTGCTCCGTTAAGTTCGGTTTTTTTCTTACTAATATGAGATGGGAATTTTTCTATACCCCACCCTGTCTATTCATGTATTTCCATGAATCACCCTTCACCACACAAAATGTACCCATACAACTACTTGTAAACATAAAAATCCTTTATATATAATTCATCCACTTGTTCCATGTTGATACAATATGGAAAAAGTATCTATTGTATAATTTAAATTTCTAGAAATATTTGATTTTATTTCATTTTCATATTTAGAATCAACTCAGAATAACAGACTTAATTTTGAGGAAATAGTGAAGATGGGGGGAAAAAAAGAGACCTTAAAGGTTATCTATATCTGGCCCATTGATTTTACTGTATTTTTCTTTTCTTCCTTTGAACAGCTGGAATCTTGTCCTTAAATGAAATCTCACAAGGCAGTCCAACATGTAAAACTTCACTGGAACTATCTTAGGTATAGGGTAGAGGAACTCTTCAATACCATTGCTTACAATTACTGGAATTGATATATTAAAATAAGAACATTGACTGTTGATAATTTCAGTCTTTTCTATGATGCAAGCAAGCCATGTAAAGACACCCACTAAAACAGGAAGAATCATAGGTCTATTCAAAACAATGAGATATATTTGGTCTAACCAGAGGAAGCAGTTCCTTTCTAACTTAGGACTAATTTCAAATGAAGAAAAATCCTAAAGGTCAATAATTTTGGTTTTGCCTACTTGGTTCAAAACACAGGTAGCTTAAGATCTGTATCATTAATTTATTCAAATATTATTTATTTCACACCTACTATATACCAAGGGTTCTGGGAAGTGTTAGAAACAATGACTAGAGGATAACGTTTAGTGAATGTCTGTCCAAATGAAGAAATGACTGAATGATGAAAAAATAATAAAGAAAACTTCCAAGACTATCTTCAGGATTAAGAAAGATAACTTATGCCTAAGTGACTGATATATGGACATTCAGTATGTGACTTCTATAGAGAAGGTAGTATTTGATCTGCGATTTGGAGAGTGTAACTCTGATCATCTTGGAAAGAAGGAAGGTAGGTCTAAAAAGGATGGCACACCAAAATTAGTAGCAAAGAAGTAGAAATTAAAAAAGAAACTTACTGGGCTATTTAAAGTCTGTGATTAAGCTGGTTCCTTCTAACTTCCTATTAGATACACACACACACACACACACACACCCGTAAGTTTTCTCATAAAGTAGTTAAGTAGATTTTGCATTATAAACAAGTGATTGAGAATGCTGTTTTTAAATGAATAACAGAAAAATCAGGAAAAAAGGATTAAGGCACAGGACTAAAATTCCAGGCTCATGGGTGCTGAAGAAAAACCCCTTGGATTAGGGCAACGAAGCTAAGCTGAGGCTACTTGAGGCATTCTAATGAATACCAGTGAAAGTTCACTTACATAAATATATGACTGGCCACTCTATCCACAAATGGACAAATTTCCATTTTTGAAATATACTGTATAGCAAAGAATTCATCTGACATTCAATTTCAACAAGAATAAAGCCAAGCTCATTACTTCTATTTTATAGTAAACAATATATTTGTAATTACTCAGCATGACCCATCTATGCATGAGTGGATTTAAAAAAAACAAAACAAAACAAACAAACCAGAAAATAGCTTGTTACCAAAAAATGGTCAATAGAACAGATAACAGATTCCATGGCCAATAATTATGCTACCAAGCTACACTGAGCTTACACAGCTCATTTTGCATACGTAACTTGTTTCCCTTAGTGTCTGAGACTAACAGAACCAAAGAAACCCACATCCTAAGCCACAGAATAGAGCCACCTGGTTTTGTTCTTATCATAGGATGACAAAATGTTTTCTATCCCCTAATGTTATGCAGACATCCTCAACATTTGTATAGTGTTTTTTAACTAACAAAACTGTTGCATCCTTCCTGAGTTATAGAATGGTCAAAAGGTTCAATGCAAACACCTAGGACAACCTTTACTGTCACATTTAAAGGCACAGGCTCAATGACTGGCATACATTTCCAAATGTTAACTCCCTTTTCTTTCCATTTTCTGTTCTGATACTCATATGATTAAGTATGATTTCAAAAAGTTTCTGGGATCTTTGTACGTACAAATGCTTAAGTCAATACCGGCTGCATAGTATTCATCATCAACCCAAAGAAAATATTAATAATTTTATCAGCATGACAAGAAACAAGTTTTTTTAATACTCCAATTCTGTGATAGTAATTATAAACAAGTATGAGGAAATAAATACATAACATATTTTTTTTAAAACCTTGGCTTTCTCTTAAAATATATACATTTTAGAGTGATGAAAATAGTGTTATGACTTTTGGTTACAACGGTTCTTCAAATGACTCAGTTCTAAAGATAGTGTGATATTTTTTGATAAAAAGACATTTAAAGAAATAATTCCATAATTTATTAATACCATAATTTCTATGGTTCTAGTGGGAAAAAAAATGTGTGATTCTGATAATCAAGTTAAAATCATGATACATGTGTAAAGAATTTAACAGATACTACAACTTACACTTGATCTCTGCTGATTTGAATCAAAGATTAATACATCAAAGGAATGCGACTTCCAATAATTTTCCATAAAAATGCAATCATAACAAAAATATGATTTTTTTTATGTTAAAAGCAATGATGAAACTTCACTTTTCCTTCTTTCAGAGTCATAGATTATTATTCAATTCTATTATGTTTATAAAACATTATAGAAAGGAGTTTCAATAATGGAGAGGCTTAATAATCAACATATGATTTAAAGAAGGGATATCAATTTTTATATTCTGAAACATTATTTTAAAAGGAAGTAATTAAAAATTGGTTTCTGGGGCCGACCCCATGGCTCACTCAGGAGAGTGCCGTGCTGGGAGCACAGCGGCACTCCTGCCGCGGGTTCGGATCCTATATAGGGATGGCTGGTGCGCTCACTGGCTGAGCGTGGTGCAGGCGACACCAAGCCAAGGGTTGCGATTCCCCTACCAGTCACCAAAAAAAAAAAAACATTGGTTTCTGAGAATCAATATATTATTTAACATTTCATTTATATGTATCACCTCCTCATTCCACATCAGTCATTCTCAACCCTGGTTACACATAAGAATCACCTACTTGACAAACATACCAATGCTAGAACCCAAACCCTAAGAGATTCTGATTCAATTGGTCTGGGTAGGGACCCAGACATCAAGATTTTTAAAAAGTTTTTAAGGTAATTTTAGTGTGTAGCCAAAGATGAGAATCACTGTTCTAGATCATAATCAGCATTCTAAAAATTACATATCTAAACATAACTTTTGTACAGTCAAGGATGAAAATCTTTATTCTAGATCATGATCAGCATCTAAACATCATATATCTACAATTATAACTTTTGGATACTACTTAATGTAATTACTTTACAGTTTCAACCCCTGACACAGATGTTTTTTCCTGAACTCTGATCTACAACATTTCTGCCCCTGAAATAGTGTAACGTTTAAGTTGATAAAGCATGGTGTGCAGAAGGAAGTGTTACCTTAGCCTGACTATAAAAGTGATTCTTGGGACCCAAAAGAAGAAACAATAGTTCAGAGCCACATTATAGGTTTTGGGTTGACTTCGTCCCCCTCAGAAGACTTCACCTCTATGCAGGACAATACTTTTCTAGAACAGGTATTTTTGAAATACTCCTAAAGGAAGGATGAATTGGAAACGTTTTTAGTTTGGAGTTAATGCAATATATTTAGTGGTTAACAGTCACTTCCTTGTATGGTTATTGCTAGCTGTCATGGCACAGGAATGGCTTCCAGAAATATTCCTGCCTGCCATATTGACTCACATGTTTTATATCCTGAAGGTGTAGAACCAGAGATCATATCTCGAAATGAAAACATTCTATAGCACCTGCCACCAGGAATATATACATAATGGGAAAACAACAACAGACACCCCACCACTACCAGTCACCCTGAGGCAGATGGTCCCTGCTAGTCAGTGGAGCTCTCCCATTGGAAAAGGTGGTTTCAAGATCAAAGAAATAAGAGAGCAAATGGGCCCAAAGCCAAGTGACAAGGAATACACCTCTCAATTTGACTAAGTGTTCATTACTACTGCTGCATTCCAAAATATGTAACAGAGTGTGTCAAAAATATATATTTGGTTGTGTTGGAGTCCTATCCCCACCCTTCCAACCCCACTGCTGGTCATGACCAAGCTGTCCAATTCTCCAGTCATCTTTCCAGTTGGTCAAGCCCCTACCATTTAAGGACAGTACGCTATTCCACTGACCAGATGTGATCAAGGTGTACTGGCTGGCAATGCAATGGGCACATTTTGTTATGATGCATGGCAACACTGGATTCAGTGACATTAACTCCATTTCTCCAGAGATGAATTATTATTACTGGGCACATCTGAATGAAGCTGGTTAGACTACTTCTTATGAATTCACAATCCCAAATTACCTAATTGACTGCATAATTGGGCATCTGGGCTCCAAAATCAATTCGCCCTATCAGGTATCCGAGGTGTGAATCAAAACTGCCATTCCAGAGAAAGAATCCACTGATAGGCAGATTGCCATCATTGCATCTGCTGCCATCATTAGCCTCATACAATATCTAAATGTTAAGTTTTCTTCAGAGACAGGTGTCATGGAGACTGGGTTTGACCACGATGATTCATCCATAACTCACAATTCATATATACAGTTTCTGAACAATCAAAGTCTGTATTTCAAATAGATTATAAATATGTCGCTTCTCTACAACTCCATCATAAATTTGTTACTTTTAAAGAGTTTTAATTATTTTTCTTTTTTAGCTATTAACACTGAGATCCATATTTAGTTAGCTCCTCCCTATTATTTTTTTGCTGGTTGGTGTTGCTCTTGAATTATTTTATTTTTCTTCCAGCAATGTAAGAATAAAATAATACATTTCAGTTCAGTTATATCAGGAATTTTGCAAAGACAGTTATTAGTCTGAGCTTTTTTCTTGAAAACAGAAACTGGAAGCTATAGTTACATACACACACAACACAATACAACCCATAATTGCAAAAACCAATGGTGGGTTATAAACAAAAAAAAGAAATTTGGTTCTAAATAATTAATTTATGATATAGTCATTAGAGAAATGAAACAGAACTTTAAAATACCATTTGAAAGTATGTTTCGTAGGAGCTATTATAAAGCATGGCATGTACTTCTCTAATGGTTAATACCAAGATCATTAACAGAGATAGCAATACGTTTCTCTTAGCCATTTGCAGGCTGAGATGTGACTAACATTTACATTCTTGTCAACTGCAACAAAAACACATCATACTGTTTATTTCGAAAAACTGTCAATATGAGGCAGGTCTCCAAACAAGGCAGTTAAAAGTTTCTAGAACATTAAAAAAAAGACGTCAGTAAAAGACATCTATGGCAGGTATTCATAGCAGTAGCACAACAGAAGTACTGTTGTAGTAGGGCTTCAGAACAGAAGAGAAAATGTTTTAAATAAATGCATGACAAAATGTTTCCTTGAAAATTAACCTAAAATTAAATGACCAGAAATGTAAGTACTATGTCTGCAGTCTAGAGATGTAAAGATTTTCCATAAAAATGAATGAGCACAACACACATTGATTCTGCAAGCATAGCAAAACCTGAAACTAAAAATATTGTTTTAGCTGGGAAAAGCATTTTTTTTATATGTAAGTGAATTATGGCGAGTTTCCTAACTGCCTGAAATACTGAATTGAAACAAAAAAAAAAATCTGTAAAATTTGCATGTTTAAATAAAAAAAGTAGGTTAAGAAATTAAAGTACAAAGGGAAAAATGTAACAAACATATTAAAACTACTCATAGAAGCAAAGAAAGTACAATTTGCAGACCAACAATTTGTTACATAAAGAAAAATCCAGATACCCAAAGGTTCTACTCTAGGTCTCTGAAACAGAGTAATGTTCAACTGATAAATTATGGTATCCAGAAGGAAGCATTACCTGGGCCTGGCTATAAAAGTGACTCTTGGGCCCAGAGATCAGTAGTTCACAGCCACATTAAAAACTTTCTGTCAACTGCACCAATCTGAGGGGAACTGTCCTCTATGCAGGGCAATATTTTTCTAGAACAGAAGTTTTTAAAAGTATAGACACTAGAAAAATCTCTCCACTGTCTAAACTATTATTGCATTCTCCCTCCTTTACAACAAACTGAGCATGGGACCCTCACAGACTACATTTTTTTAAAAGCACATTTGGAAGCACCATACCTGCTAAAGGCCACTATACTTGATTTTTCAGAGCTCCTTGAAGGCATGAATAGCGTCTTACATCACTTTTAGTTTCCCTCCATACTGCAAAGCCGCTAACCACTCAACACACAGGTCAAACCAAGGCCTGTCTTGGTGCCTTGATCACAACTGACAATCAATAAACATTTGATTAATAAAGACTTGCTATACTATTACACTCTCAGGGGGGTTTTTTAGCAACACACAAGTTGATACTTTTTTTTTTTTTTTTTTGACCGGTAAGGGGATCACAACCCTCAGCACGGTATTGCCCGCACCACGCTCAGCCAGTGAGCGCACCGGCCATCCCTATGTAGGATCTGAACCTGTGGCTTCAGCACTACCAGTACTGCACTCTCCCGAGTGAGCCACGGGGCTGGCCCTTGGTACTTTATTTTATGGTACTTAATTTAAGCACTACATATTATTTCTGTACTATTTAATTCAATCATCTTTATCATTCAACAAGATAGGAAGACCAGGAGGATTAAGAATTACACCTCTTGTTTCTTTTGTATCTTAGGCAGTCCCTTAAACAGAGCAAGTACAAAATAAAGATTTAATAATAACCACAGTATTCCATCACAATATATAGAAATACATGTAACTCTTCAAACATGTTTTAGAAAGAATAGAACTGACCAAGGTTCTATTTTAAAGGGCATGGATATTTTTCATTTTCACAACTCTACAGACAACTGGCAGGATCTTTACTCCACAGATTTACAAATGATAATATAATTTGCCAGAATAACTCCATATTATGTGACTTGGTACAATTCATTTCACTGCTAATTGCACTACTGCTTGTGATTATCAAAAGAAGTGCACTAGAATAGTGCACCTAACTTAGCATGTGTTACCTACATCTGGCCATGAATAGAACCAGTTAAAATAATCCTCTATCTAATACAGTACATAAATATCACATACACAAAGTGGTAAACATAATCAACCACCAATAAATATGTTAACTTTCCATTTAAAAAAAAACCTACATAAAAACTGAATTATTGGCTATGTCAAATAAGAAAGCATTCTGTTCAAAATAACAGAAAGCTTAACTAAAAGTGGCTTAAATATGCAAGGAGTTATTTTTCTCAATCAAAATAACTGTAAGTAGGTGGTTGCTAAGATGGGTTTGGCTGCTCACTGGCACAACAAAGGATTATAATTTTTCTACCCACAGCACTAGTTTTCATCTTCATGCTTGTCACCTTGTTGTCAGAGGACCACTGCCACACTTTCCCACTCAAATCAACATTAAATAAGAAAGGAAAAAGTGATGTAGCACCAGTCACTTGTCACTTTTATCAAGAAAAGCAAGTCTTTCAGTAGACTTTTTATTACATCTCTTTAGTCAGAACTCTGTTACATAGCCACCCTTAACTATTAGGAGAATTAAAAAAGTAAGCACACTTGATACTCATTATCTGCAATTCCATATTTGAAAAAA
Organism: Galeopterus variegatus; assembly: GCF_000696425.1. Classification (NCBI taxonomy): domain Eukaryota; kingdom Metazoa; phylum Chordata; class Mammalia; order Dermoptera; family Cynocephalidae; genus Galeopterus; species Galeopterus variegatus. The sequence goes on along the minus strand of NW_007726286.1, from coordinate 718,543 downwards.
AATCTGCCTACTCACTAAAATTTATTAGTAAGCCCAAAATCAATACTTGCAGTGTTTTCATGATTAGTGGACATGTGCACGGTGGTGAAAAATCTGAGTTGCCTAATGTGCAAATTCCTGGCTGAGGTCTGACAAGGAGACACTGCCTTCTTGTTTTAATTCTCATACAGATATGACCAGAGGATGGAGACTGTAGTGGGTGTTGCAGTGTCGAGCAAGTAGTCTCAGCTCTGGGGATGGTTGGAAGGGGTTTGAATTCCAACTCTGGGTCCTGTTAGTAGGACAGTCTCAGAAAGCCAATTAACACTCTGAACCTCAGTTTGTCTTCTGTTAAATAAAGAAAATAGAATCTACCAGGATGAGCTGTTTTTAGGATTTAAAAGTATAGTGTGTGTGTGTGTGTGTGTGTGTGTGTACACATTTTCCCTCAGAGCGATGGTTCAGTATTCACTAATGCATTGTTCATGGGGACTCTATAGAACCTACCTACCACGAATTACAAGAATAAACTGTATTTAGATTTTCCAGCTTCCTTACAGAGAAGGAAGGAGTTTAGGAATGAGTGTTGGGTTAGCCAACCTACAAGTTATTCCCTCACTGATGACTCATCAGTGTTTTAAGGTAGGTTTTTCTGCCTTACTTTTCAGCTTAGCCTAAGAATCAATACTTCTCTAACTTTCCACAAAAATTTCCTTAATGTCAGAGAGGAACATGTATACCAGACAGTTTGACAATTGTGCTACAAAGCACTTTGCCATAAATAGATATGTCTTTGCAGATACATATTTATCATAAAAATTCATCTCAATTTTTTTTCATATTTTAAAAATTATATAAAATTTCTTTGGAAATTCTGCTTCTGCTTTAGGATGTAGAAAGCCACAAAAAATGTTGCTCCAAATTTGACAATGAGAAAAATTGAGATAATATACAAAATCATACCTTTTCTAGAGTCCATCAGAGCACTAAAGTTACAAGAAACCGAGTAACAAAAACCTCTCAGGAAAGACTGGATGCACGAAGTGTTTCACCATTGATAAAGTATGGGAGAAACAGGTGACCACTATAAAAAGGGGGGGGGGAATAAAGCTAAAATTTTAATGAATTTTAAAGGGTGAGCATGGGCCTCTGTGGCATGTACATGAAACCCCATCCACTTCCCCAGACCATTCTCTCATACTGAACAAAAGCTTAAGTCACTCTGGAGAAGGAGGATACTCTCTTGGGCCTAGACTTGAGCAGAAGTCTATTAAAGCCCAAGACTCTTCAGATACAAAGTTTGATTGCATAGGATGGTAAGGCAGATACACCCCCAGAGCCTGTATGCACAGGGCCCACCTAAGATTAAGGCTGGAGAAGAAGAAACTTCTATCCCATCCCCACCAGAAGCCTCACGTCCAGTAACAAGGAACAGCAGCCTACTGCTGGGGCAAAGAGCAACAGCAAAGACAGAGACCCTTGTCTGTGGTACAAGAATGCAGGGTCTACTAAAAGCTGTCCTGGAAGAAAAGGAACACAGAAAAACCCACTGGCACCACAGACCCCACACTAAGCACAAGGTAACATGTTTCCACTGGAGAAAACTGATATCTGGTACACTACAGGTGACTGTAGCAATAGCAAAATCCAAAACCAGATCAACTACTAACTTGACTACTTAGGCTTAACAGAATAAGAGGTGGGGCCGTTTCCAGCAGTAAATATTCAAAAAGTCTGTGGAAAATGGAATTAAAAGATGAAAATTAAAACATAAACTTTATTTTTCCATAAGCTCTATCAAGTTCAAAACACTTTTGTAAGCAATGATACCAGCCATTGTCCATTCCTAAAGAACTGAGGGTAATGGGAATGTAACCATGTCAATGCAGTCTTTTTTACATTATTAACTGAATAAAAATGGGTGCCTATTAAAGACTTTTTTAAGATTACAAACAAAAAAAATGTCAGAAGGAGCCAAATCAGGACTTTAAGGTGGATGTACAAAGATTTCCCATTAAAACTCTCACAAAATTGCCCTTATTTGAAGAGAGGAAGGAACGAGCAGCAGCATCATTGTAGAGGAGAAGGACTCCCTGGGGAACCTTTCCCAGGCACTTTCTGCTAAAGCTTTTACTAATTTTCTCAAAACAATTTCATAATAAGCAGATGCCATTCTTTGGCCCTCTATAACATCAAGTAAAATACCTTGAGCATCCCAAAACACTGTTGCCACAATTTGCTTTGCTCTTGACCTGTCCACTTTTGCTTTGACTGGACCACTTCCAACACTTGGTAGCTATTATTTTGATAGCACTTTGTTTCCAGGAGTGTACTGTCTATGTTTCATCTCTTGGAAACATACATTTACAATTCTTTGAAAAATGCTTTAGGATCTTTATACCACTTGTTTAAAATTTCCATGGAAATCTCTTCTATATGACCCAGCAATTCCACTCCTGTGTATTTACCCAATAAGATAATCAAATAGTCAAATAAAAAAAAATAAAATAAATAAAAGCCTTAAATTTGAATTGCCAGGAGCCAATTACAATCTCTGAAAAGATATACCCTTTTACTATAAGATTGCTCCTGATGAATTAGAATTCTCCAAATGGGTTAAGTGTTTCAAATGGATAGGAGTAGTAGGTACTATAATGCCAAGAGAAAGTTATTGCTTTCTTTCTCCTTTAACTTAATGCATGGAAAGAACAAAGAAAAAAAGAAGTGATGGCAACCAAAAGTGTCTGTTTCAGGTACACCAAAATCTGAAGATGTCTTGGAATTCTCTTGGAACTTCACATCTAGCTCCATTGTTCTCAATGAGCATATTAAATGATAACTAAGCACTGGTCTTTCCTATGAAGCTGCTAGAATCGCTAACTGTATTTGAGAGATTAAGATGAAGTCATGTTAAGAAACTTTAAAAGTAATTTTTGGTAGTGTGGGCAATTTAAAAAGCAGGGGGCAGGAGCAGGTTGGTGAATATTTTTCCTTTTCTATCTTTGCTCATGTGCTACATTATCGGCTTTATAATTTATAAAGTCTGCATCTTTTTCTTAGACATAACATTTATTGCCTGGGGGATTGTGATAATCAAGAGAAAATTCTATGACAGAATTAACTTCTGATTTTGGCTAATTTTTTTAAGTGTTTGACTGGATTAAGAAAAATTTAGAGGATGTTGAAAACACTGAGAGAAATATTTACTTGACTTTTGATGATACACAGCAATAGCTTCACTCAGGTTTTAATTTTGACACTGAAGTTAAAAGTGCACTTCTCATATCATATAAAACTGTATCTCTTGAGCATGCCTCTGCCTGGAATCAAACAAGAAGTAAAGCACACCCAGGGTCCTAGGCAGAAGCAAAGGGCAGCCTCCTCGACCCAAAAGCGGACAAGAAGCAGAGCATGCCCAGACAAGAAAAGCAGGAGCCAAGGGCAGTATCCCTGGCACAGAAGCAAGGAAGAGAGCACCCCAAAAACACCACTTCTGTGCAGGTGGCCCACTAAAGCCACCACCACAGCCATGGCTGTGCAAAAGCAGCTCATCATCACAGCAGTAGCCACAGCCACAGTGCAGGTGGCCTGCCAGACTCTCCACTGCACTGATACAATGAGAGTCACCAGTGGAGACCACAAATAAAAGAGGACATCTCTCTCCTCAAAGCCCATTCTAGAGTACTAGAAGAAGCATCTGCTCTATCAGATAACCAGATATCAATGTAGAGATACTATAAATATGAAAACCCAAGAAAATATGACACCACCCAAAGAATACAGTAATTCTCAAATAACAGTCTCTATACAGCAGAAAAACCTTGAAATGACTGAAAAGGAATTCCAAGCAACAACCTTGAGGAAACTCACTCTGATACGAGAATAATCAGTTAGACAACATAATGAAATGAGGAAAAAAATCAAGGATCCAAAGGAGGAAATTTACAGCATTAATACCTTAACAAAGATATGTAAGTGAATTCATGGAACTGAAAGATTCACTCAACCAAATAAAAAACACAACTGAGAGCTTAAGCAGCAGGCTAGAACAAATAAAAAAAAATTTTCTGATCTTGAAGATAGTCTTTTAGAAATAAACCAGGTGGACAAAAAAAGGAAAAGAGAATTTTAAAAAATGAAGAAAATCTAAGAGAGCTAGGAGACAACCTTAAGTGCACAAACATTCAAATCACAGGTGTTCCAGAAGTAGAGGAGAAAGGAAAAGGCATGGAAAACCTATTCAACAAAATAATACCAGAAAACCTTCGAGATTATAGGGAGAGACACAGACCTTCAGATTCAGGAGACTCAAAGATCTCCAAACAGATTCAATCCAAAAAGATCCTCTCCAAGACACATTACAGTCAAACTAGCAAAGCTCAAAGACAGAGAATCTTAAAAGAAGCAAGAGAAAAGCATCAAGTCACCTATAAGGGAGCCCCTATCAGACTAATAGCTAACTTCTCAATGGAAACTCTACAGGCAAGAAAATGGGATGATATATTCAAAACACTATAAGTAAAAAACCTTCAGCCAAGAATACTATACCCAGCAAGTCTATCTTTCAGAAACAAAGGAACAATAGCGTAATTTGCAGACAAACAAAAAATGTGGGAGCTCGCCACTACATGACTAGCCCTACAAGAAATCCTCAAGTAAGTCTTGCATCTGGAATCTGGAAAATAATAATCACTACCACAAATACACAAAAAAGAACAAAATCCACTGGTAGAACAAAAATGCAAAAAACCATAATGACAGTTTTATAATGCCCCTGCTTTATTTCTGATTTTAGTAATTTTGGTCTTCTTTTTTTCTTGGTCAATCTAGATAAAGGTTTGTAAATTTTGTTGATCTTTTTAAAGAATCATCTTTCAGTATTGTTAACTTTCTCTATTGTTTTTAATTCCTTATTTCATATATTTCTGTTATTTCCTACTTATATTTGCTTTTGGTTTAGTTTGCTCCTCCTTTTCTATTTTCTTAAGGTTGAAGTTTACATTACTGATTTGAGATTTTACTTATTTTTAATATACGTGTTTAGATGTATAAATTTTCCTCTAAGCATTGCATGAGCCCTGCATCCTATAAATTTTGATATTTCGCATTTTGACTTTTATCTCAAGGTACTCTCTAATTTCCCTGTGATTTTTCTTTTTACCTATTGGTTATTTAAGAGAGTGTTGCTTAATTTCCACACATTTGTGAATTTTCTAAAATTCCTTCTGTTACTGTGGTTGGAGACCATATTTTCTATGACCTTAGTCTTTATAAACATATTAAGACTTGTTTTATTGCCAAAAATTAAGGAAAAAAAAAATCCATGAGTCCATACTGATACAAATACATAAGGGAAGTTATAAATAAAAGAAAGAGAAAAAAAGACAGTTCCTCATTAAAGACCAATATCAAGTAATAAATGTAGAAAGAGTAAGGGAAATACAAAATCAACATAGGAATACCAGTGTAATAATTGTTGTAGGCGAGATTTACCAATGAATGCTAAAATTAGCAGACAAAAGGTTGAGGAGAAACAGAATATTCGCATGGTCTGAAAGTATCTTCCAAACATATTAATTACAAAGAGAAACACTGTAACATTATACTGGAGATATCCTTAATCAAGCAATCAAGGTTTACCTCACTAATATTACAACATATTGACACCGTGTACTCCTGATATGATGCACCAACAATGGTACTATATTACTGCTGTGATATTCTTGCCAAAAACGTATATGCTCAACCTAATAATGAGGGAATATCAGAAAAACCCAAGCTGAGAGACACTCTACAAAATAAGTGACCAGCGTTCTTCAAAAGTGTCAAGTTCATGCAAGGCATGGAAAGACTGGAGGAACTGTCACAGATGGTGAAAAAGACATGACAACTAAATGCAATATGGAATATGAACTAGACCCTGGAACATGATAAGGGAATTAGTGAAGAAAACTGGTGGAATCCAAAGAGAGTCTGAAATAGAGTTAACAGTATCATATTAATGTTAATTTCTTAGTTTTGATAATTGTGCTGTGGTTATACAGTATGTTAACATTACAGGAAGTTGGGTGAAGACTACTGAGGAAATGTCTGTATTATATTTGCAATTTTTCTCTAAATCTAAAATTATTTTAAAATAATAAGTTTAGGGCCGGCCCGGTGGCGCACTGCTACAGTGCGCCGTTTGGGAAGCGCGGCAGCGCTCCCGCCGAGGGTTCGGATCCCACATACAGACCGGCCGCTCACTGGCTGAGCAAGGTGAGGGAGCAACACCGAGGGTTGCGATCCCGTTGCCGGTCCCGGTCCGGGCGCGACACTGAGGGTTGCGATCCGTTGCCGGTCACGAAAAAAGACAAAAAGGAAAAAAAAAATAATAAGTTTAATAAAATCACTTTTTTAACTGGCAAAAAAATTATATTCTTTTATTTTTAGTTTGTAATCGAAGTATTGTTTACTTGTTTTCTACAAGGAGACACTGCTTTCTGGGACTCTCACAATTTATTCTAGGATGTACTTATTTACAGCTAAAATTGCTGATAAATTACCTGTGAGAATTTACATAGCCCCATGCTTCTCAAATTGGAACAGAGGTACTTCTATCCCTAAGGATGACAGTCACAAGATATGACATATCTTCAATGGGCATCAGGGTTACATTATACTAATTTATTTACAAAGAATTTTTAAGTCAGATATAGTGAGGTATAATTTCCTTACAGTAAAAATTCATCCTTTTTGACTACATAATTTGAGTTTTGACAAATACAGATGTGTAAATGCCACCACAATCAAGATAGATAACATCTCCATCACTCCCAAAAGTTTCTTTGTGCCCTGTATAGTCGATCCCCCCTCCCACTGCCCCACATCTCTGCCAACCACCGATCTGCTCTCTGTTACTATAGTTTGGCCTTTTCTAAAAAGTCATAATAAAGGAATCACAAAGTATATAGTTCTTTTATATCTGGCTTTTTTCATGTTACATATGCTTTTGAGAAATATTCATGTTGATGTGTATATTTCTTGCTTTTTATTGCTGACCAGTATTTCATTGTATACATGTACCATAAATTCATCAGTTGATGGACTTTTGGGTGGTTTCAAGTTTTGACTTACGAAAATCTGTTATAAACATATATTTCCCTTTGCCCCTAAGATATTCACATATCTCACTCCCTTTCTTCAAGACTCTTTTCCAATATCACTTATTCAGAAAGGCCTTCTCTGACTACTCTGCCTGAAAAGATGCTTCCCATCACTCTCTAGTTCCGTATCCTGTTTTATTTTTCTTCAAAGAGCATAGCATTACCATTATTTATATAACACATTTTATAAGAAAAATATATAGAGGTACATTTGTTCGTTATTTGCTTTGTCTAGTAAAATGTTATTTCCATGAGAGTATAAACTTTGTTTTGCTTACTTCTATATCTCTTCTGCTTAAAATGGTGCCTGATAATAGCATGGAATGAAGTGGGGTAAGAAGAATGAAGAAGGACGAGGAAGGAAAGGAAAGAGTAAAGGAAGAAAAGAACAAAATATTCTTATAACCTGACATATTTAATGGGAGTCTGCATTGTGTCGTGATTTTCAAGATGGAAAAGAAACAGGCTGACCGGTAAGCCCAGTTGGTTAGAGCATGGTGCTGATAACATTAAAATTCAGGTTTTGATTTCTATATTGGCCAGCTGCCAAAAAAGAAAAAAGAAACAGAGTTAGTAGCAAGAGTAATAACAGTAAGTTGTTTCTGGATTTGGCTAAACAAAGGGTAGAAGTTGATAAAGGGTACAGGAACCTGTAAACAATGTTCTCCTGCATAACAGTGGTCCTCAAATTTTAGAATGCATCAGAATCAGTTGCAGTAGTATTAAAACACTGATTGCTGGGCCCCACTCCCAGAGTTTCTGAATTTGAAAACCACTTCTTTAAAGGTTCTCTGTAGGATACTTATGATTTACAAGAGTTCTCAAAATATCGTCCCCAGACCAATGGCATAACCTGGGAACTTGTTAAAAATGCAAATTTTGTGTGAGTAAGACCTGAGGTAAAATCCTGGCTCCATCACTGCTTTTTAATTACTTATAATCCCTGAGCCTAGATCTCTGATTCCATGAGGCTCAGGTAAATCTGGGCCAGCGTAAGTTGGATTCTGAGTGTTTCCAGGTAAAGTGAACACTGTGAGCAAAGAGAGGCAGGCGTACATGTACCTGGCATAGTATGGAAAAGAAAAGGGTTCAGCTACAACAGTAAAGAGCAGAAAGGAAAGCTTAGCTTAAACTGTGACGGGCTATCAATGCCAGACAATGGAATTGGGACTATAATATCTCTGGACCAATGAGTTCCCAAACCTTTTTGAATAGTGACTCATAATATGAACTATGTATTATACCATGACCTAATACTTATACAGTTATGTTATACAGCTACATAGAAATAAGATGTACATATAAATTGAAACACTGCTTCACAAAAATACATTCACTACATAGGTCTACTAATATTGTCTATACTATTTCTATTCCAGTTCTTTTTTTTTAAACACTAATCAATATCCACAAAATTAATTCTACTATACATCAATAGACTGCTTTCATAATTTGAAAAACACAACCACAGGAAATAAGAAAGTCACTGAAGGGATTCAGGCATAAAAATGACATGAAAAGACAAATTTGAAGAAAAATATCACTCAGGAAGCTGCAAAGAGACTGATTTGAAGGATGAGAAAACAGAGACAATATACTGTTGATCTGGTGCTAAAGATACACAACTAGAATTGTTAACTCCAGTGTCACTATTGAACTTTGAATAACCGGTTTTAGTGGAGTGATGAGTATGGAAGTCTGATTGTCATGGATCAGAGAACTTAAAAGGAGGTGGGAAAAAAAGGAATCTACAATTAAGAGTCTGTATATTTTTCTTTATAATTACAAAAAATATTCACATAATTTTAGAACTGAAATCTGGCCCACCTCATTCAATTATAAATACAGAAAAATTAAGCTCAAATGAGTGATGTACTTTGGTCTCACATTAAGTCTGTTACTTTTTTTTACTACTCAAATGCATTCTTACTTCAGAAGCAAAAGCTGTGCTGTTAAACATAAAGCAAAACAAAATAGTTATTCTGGTAAAATAAAAATCATTCTAAATTGTAAATATTATTCTAAATTATGCATAAATTATGTGAAAACTAAATTTGAAAAGTTAAATTCATACTTAAATTGTAAAGACTCCCTGAAGATTTACTTATTTAATATTATTGAGCTTGCCATGAACCAAATGTGTGATACTAGATTCCACATTATTCCAAATCAGAATTACTTGTTAATTTAATAAACATTTACTGAGTGCTTATTGTAAGTAAAGAAATATTCAAAACATGACTTGAAGATTTAAAAAAATTTTTTTTGATATGTTTATTCCCTATCTTAAAGTTGCTTACAATTTAAGGGGCCGGCCCGGTGGCGCACTGCTACAGTGCGCCGCTTGGGAGTGCGGTGGCGCTCCCGCCGAGGGTTCGGATCCCACATACAGACCGGTTCCCGCTCACTGGCTGAGTGAGGTGTGGGAGCAACACCGAGGGTTGC